>NC_090737.1:14700768-14713268 GCF_036898095.1 Palaemon carinicauda
CCCCAGACACATCCCACGGTCCCATAATATCTCTTTTGGGTCTCATTACAATCACTTTCGTACCCCAATGGTATTATTAGGCGTCCCGGTCGTTAGGTGATATTCCTTTTCGCTTTTTCTCAGCTGTCTTCTATTCGGATATAAAACTGTAGGATTTTACTTGCAGGAAAATCAAGTGTTTCCTCATTTGATATTCAGTTATTATCTTAATTATCATAAGTGAAAGATATTCTGATGTATAAACGTAGCGACAAACGAGCGAACTTTCGTGAAATGGAGGCCTCTTTTAGATTTTTTTTTTTTTTTTTTTTTTTTTTTTTTTTTTTTTTTTTTTGTTTATGGGAGTTTGGCAGAATCTCTTTCTGTGCAAGGGCAGAACAATTCCAAGTATAATCTGCTGGCTCAAACACACAGACCCATATAAATTATATATGTATATATATATATATATATATATATATATATATATATATATATATATATATATATATACATATATATGTGTGTATATATAAATGTATATATATATATATATATATATATTATATATATATATAAATATATATATACTGTATACATATATATATGTGTGTATATATATATATATATATATATATATATATATATATATATATATATATATATATATACATACATATATATTGGGTCTTCCAACTCATTTAGTGCTCTGTGGAGCCCAGCTGAACGTTGGTGAACTAATCTCTCATTGGGAGTGCGAAGAGCATGCCCAAACCATCTCCATCTACCTCTCATCATGATCTCATCCACATATGGCACTCGAGTAATCTCTCTTATAGTTTCATTTCAAATCCTCTCCTGCCATTTAACTCGCAGTATCCTTCAGAGGGTATTGTTTTTAAATCTACTAAATCTATTGGAGATTTGTTTCATTGTCATACCATGACTCATGTCCATATATACTATATATTATAAGTGGTATTGAGCGTGATGAGAATCAACACGATTTTGTGCTAAAAAAAAAAATCAAATCTCTACCTTATATTGGGATCCAATCCTATTCTCTTCAAAGGAAAGACAAGATAGCTACTGTGACGAGCCGAGAGAGGGTTGTGAACTCAAAGGCAGGATGCAATCAACTGAGTATCTTTATTAAAGAACACTCTCCTTTATATACAAAACCTCAAGGCAACAGGAAAATACATGTTCGAGAAAATGACAATGTTACATAGGCGACACGCCAACATGTCTATTCTGGTTCTTTTTAGTGCGAGGGAAGAGCGCAGATACAAGCATAATATATACAAAATAATTTATGTACGATCGTGTGACACACGGTTGGTACACTACCAATCATCCCATTAAAGGCACTAAAAGATAATGGAAGCTAATGGTAGTAACTGCTCTTCAGGCTTTACATGGGGGAGATTAGGGATCACTCCCAGCTTGAAGTAGAAATTTATTTCTATTGAACAGGATAGTGTATTGATATTCATCATGATTCAACTTATAATAAGTAATGTTTGTCATGAGTTGGGTCATCTGGTGTGTAACACAGTTATCTCACCGAGAGTTCTCTTGCTTGAGGGTACACTCGGGCACACTATTCTATGTTATTTATCTTCTTGTTTTGTTAATGTTTTTATAGTTTATATAGGAAATGTTTATTTTAATGTTACTATTCTCTAAAATATTTAATTTTTCATTGTTTCCTTTCCTCACTTGGCTATTTTCCCTGTTGGGACCCTTGAGCTTATAGCATCCAGCTTTTCCAACTAGGGTTGTAGCTTAACATTCAATAATAATAATAATAATAATAATAATAATTATTATAATAATAATAATAATAATAATAATAATAATAATAATAATAATAATAATAATAATAATAATAAACTGTGGAGGAAGTTAGCACTTGGTAGCTACATTGTCTTTCAAGAGAGTAGGGGTCGATCTCAACGTGAGGTGTATATATATATATATATATATATATATATATATATATATATATATATATATATATATATATATATAAAAGTATATATATATATATATATATATATATATATATATATATATATATATATATATATATATATATATATATGAGAGAGATTACTCAATTGCCATATGTGGATGACATCATGGTGAGGGGTACATGGAGATGGTTTGGGCATGCTCTTCGCACTCTCCAAGAAGAGTTGGAAGGCCCAGGCCTACATGGCTAAGGTCCGTAAATTTAAAAAGAAGTGGATCCACATAATAAACGCATTATGGTCATTGGTACATTTATACTTTTCAACTGTTCAGTAGCCCAAAATTGATAACACATTCAATTTTGGGTAATCACTGCACACATACGAAAAATCCATCTCGACAATTTCAATCTATTTTCCTTTCAAGTTCATTCAACCATCGAGCTATACTTCCAGTAAGAAATGACGTTTGAGCTGTCCATTCATACGTCCCATCATTGCATTACATACACACTTCAAATAATATCCAAACCAACTACATAATCCCTCTAAACTTCCTTGACTCACTTATTCTGAATAACAACTGATCTCGTCGTATCATCAATCCATTATATTCACTCTATTTCTATTCCCAAAATATTTATACAAATCAAATAGCCTCTGTACGATGTTCTTCCACTCTCTTGGGTTAGAGTTCTCTTGCTTGAGGGTACACTCGAGCACACTATACTATCTAATATTTCTCTTCCTCTTGTTTTATTAAATTTTTTATAGTTTATATAGGAAATGTTTATTTTAATGCTGTTACAGTTCTTGAAATATTTTATTTTTTCTTGTTTTCTTTCTTCACTGGGCTATTTACTCTGTTGAGGCCCCTATGCTTATAGCTTCCTACTATTCCAACTAGGGTTGTAGCTAAGCTAGTAATAATAATAATAATTTGTCTGCTGATCGTATTAAGACACATTTCTTCATCTTTGTTTAATTTATTTTCTTTTCCTCAACTTTCTTTCTCTTTCATATAATTTTAAGGTTTTTCACTTGTTTCTGCAGTTTGTTTTTATCATCCCTGATCAGTGTGTATCATATACAAACGTAAGCCATTCAGCCTTCCATTATTATTATTATTATTATTATTATTATTATTATTATTATTATTATTATTATTATTATTATTATTTGCTAAGCTACAACCCTAGTTGAAAAAACAGGATGCCATAAGCCCAGGGGCCCCAACAGGGAAAATACCCCAGTGAGGAGAGGAATACATGGAAAAGTAAAATATTTAAAGAACAGTAACAATATTAAAACATATATTTCCTATATAAACTATAAGAATTTTAACAAAACAAGAGGAAGAGAAATTAGATAGGATAGTTTTCCGGAGTATACTCTCAAGCAAGAGAACTTTAACCCAAGACAGTGGAAGACCATGGTACAGAGGCTATGACACTACCAAAGACTAGAGAACAATGGTTTGATTTTGGAGTGTCCTTCTCCTAGAAGAGCTGCTTACCATAGCTAAAGAGTCTCTTCTACCCTTACAAAGAGGAAAGTAACCACTGAACAATTGCAGTGCAGTAGTTAACCCCTTGGGTAAAGAAGAATTATTCGTTTATATAATTATTTTTGTCCGTATCTTAATGCCTATATTTATTACCCTTATTTTAATGGTTCCTCTTATTCGAACCATAAGGTTATTAAATAACCTGAAGACGTTCTAAATCCGTGACCTGTTGCCAGGCAATACCTGAATTTTGTATTAGGCCTATGCATCCTTATTACTCTTTACATCATCTCTATCAGTTTTATCGTAAGGTTTTTCTTGATTTATTTATTCCATCCATATACCAAAGGCACTTCCCCCAATTTTGGGGGGTAGTCGACATCAACAAGAAACAAAACAAAAACAAAAACAAAAAAGGGGACCTCTACTCTCTACGTTCCTCCAGCCTAACCAGGGACTCAGCCGAGTTCACCTGGTACTGCTAGGGTGCCACAGCCCAACCTCCCACATTTCCACCACAGATGAAGCTTCATACTGCTGAGTCCCCTACTGCTGCTACCTCCGCGGTCATCTAAGGCACCGGAGGAAGCAGCAGGCCCTACCGGAACTGCGTCACAATCGCTCGCCATTCATTCCTATTTCTAGCACGCTCTCTTGCCTCTCTCACATCTATCCTCCTATCACCCAGAGCTTTCTTCACACCATCCATCCACCCAAACCTTGGCCTTCCTCTTGTACTTCTCCCATCAACTCTTGCATTCATCACCTTCTTTAGCAGACAGCCATTTTCCATTCTCTCAACATGGCCAAACCACCTCAACACATTCATATCCACTCTAGCTGCTAACTCATTTCTTACACCCGTTTTCACCCTCACCACTTCGTTCCTAACCCTATCTACTCGAGATACTCCAGCCATACTCCTCAGACACTTCATCTCAAACACATTCAATTTCTGTCTCTCCATCACTTTCATTCCCCACAACTCCGATCCATACATCACAGTTGGTACAATCACTTTCTCATATAGAACTCTCTTTACATTCATGCCCAACCCTCTATTTTTTACTACTCCCTTAACTGCCCCCAACACTTTGCAACCTTCATTGACTCTCTGACGTACATCTGCTTCCACTCCACCATTTTCTGCAACAACAGACCCCAAGTACTTAAACTGATCCACCTCCTCAAGTAACTCTCCATTCAACAGGACATTCAACCTTGCACCACCTTCCCTTCTCGTACATCTCATAACCTTACTCTTACCCACATTAACTCTCAACTTCCTTCTCTCACACACCCTTCCAAATTCTGTCACTAGTCGGTCAAGCTTCTCTTCTGTGTCTGCTACCAGTACAGTATCATCCGCAAACAACAACTGATTTACCTCCCATTCATGATCATTCTCGCCTACCAGTTTTAATCCTCGTCCAAGCACTCGAGCATTCACCTCTCTCACCACTCCATCAACATACAAGTTAAACAACCACGGCGACATCACACATCCCTGTCTCAGCCCCACTCTCACCGGAAATCAATCGCTCACTTCATTTCCTATTCTAACACATGCTTTACTACCTTTGTAGAAACTTTTCACTGCTTGCAACAACCTTCCACCAACTCCATATAACCTCATCACATTCCACATTGCTTCCCTATCAACTCTATCATATGCTTTCTCCAGATCCATAAACGCAACATACACCTCCTTACCTTTTGCTAAATATTTCTCGCATATCTGCCTAACTGTAAAAATCTGATTCATACAACCCCTACCTCTTCTAAAACCACCTTGTACTTCCAAGATTGCATTCTCTGTTTTATCCTTAATCCTATTAATCAGTACTCTACCATACACTTTTCCAACTACACTCAACAAACTAATACCTCTTGAATTACAACACTCATGCACATCTCCCTTACCCTTATATAGTGGTACAATACATGCACAGACCCAATCTACTGGTACCATTGACAACACAAAACACACATTAAACAATCTCACCAACCATTCAAGTACAGTCACACCCCCTTCCTTCAACATCTCAGCTTTCAAACCATCCATACCAGATGCTTTTCCTACTCTCGTTTCATCTAGTGCTCTCCTCACTTCCTCTATTGTAATCTCTCTCTCTCATTCTCATCTCCCATCACTGGCACCTCAACACCTGGAACAGCAATTATATCTGCCTCCCTATCATCCTCAACATTCAGCAAACTTTCAAAATATTCCGCCCACCTTTTCCTTGCCTCCTCTCCTTTTAACAACCTTCCATTTCCATCTTTCACTGTCTCTTCAATTCTTGCGCCGGCCTTCCTTACTCTCTTCACTTCTTTCCAAAACTTCTTATTCTCTTCATATGACTGACCCAGTCCCTGACCCCACCTCAGGTCAGCTGCCCTCTTTGCCTCACGTACCTTGCGCTTTACTTCCACCTTTTTCTCTCTATATTTTTCATACTTCTCTATACTATTACTCTGCAGCCATTCTTCGAAGGCCCTCTTTTTCTCTTCCACTTTTACCTTCACTCCTTCATTCCACCATTCACTGCCCTTCCTCATGCTGCCTCCAACAACCTTCTTGCCACATACATCACTTGCAATCCCAACAAAATTTTCTTTTGCTAACTTCCACTCCTCCTCTAAATTACCAGTTTCTCTTACTCTCACCTCGTCATATGCCATTTTCAACCTTTCCTGATATTTACTTTTTACCCCCGGTTTTATTAACTCTTCAACCCTCACTAGCTCCCTTTTACATCCACCTACTCTATTCCCCCACTCTTTTGCTACAACTAATTTTCCTTCCACCAAAAAAATGATCAGACATACCGTTAGCCATACCCCTAAACACGTGCACGTCTTTCAATCTTCCAAACATTCTTTTAGTTATCAACACATAATCCATTAATGCCCTTTCTACTACTCTTCCATTTGCCACTCTTACCCATGTATACTTATTTTTATCTTTCTTTTTAAAAAAGCTAGCACTTATTACCATCTCTTGTTCAACACACATATCTACCAGTCTCTCCCCACTCTCATTTATTACATATTAAGATTTTTTTTTTTACTTTCATACTTCTCGGGTAATTCATTCATAACAAAACTTGATGTACACACTTTTTTTTTAATGCCCAAAACAAAGTATACTGTTATTCAAGTGTATTGATTCCGAGTCAAATACCATAATTTAATTTTCCAAATTATATTAGCCCATGGTTTCTCCAAATAAGTTCATCTACAATTGCTATAGAGCCAGGCTTTATCCTTAATTATTATTATTATTATTATTATTATTATTATTATTATTATTATTATTATTATTATTATTATTATTGTAACTAGCTAAGCTGCAACCCTAGTTCGTAAAGCAAGATGCTATAAGCCCAAGGGCTCCAACAAGGAAAAGTAGCCCTGTGAGGAAAGGAAACAAAGAAAAATAAAATTTTTCAAGAACAACAACACCACCAAATAAATATTTCTTATATAAACTATAAAAACTTTAACAAAACAAAATGAAGAGAAAGAAGATAGAACTAGTGTGCCCGAGTGTACCCTAAAGCAAGAGAACTCTAACCCAAGACTGTGGATAAGACCATGGTACAGATGGGAAATACGCATATATATAAAGTTAACAAAGCTTTAGTGTAAGAAACAGGCTCTTCTTTATAATATTCTGACCAGATTAGATGTAAATGATCACTCAAATGACCATTCATATAGGCCTTAATTACCATCAAAATTAATACATGAACACAAGTCCCAATTGGGGAAATAATCTTGCTTATCATAAGCTCAAGGGGATAAGTGAGTATCAGATTTGTGTGTGGCCTCATTTATGATTTTCTTTTAGCTCGTTTCATACAAAAGCTCTTGATTAAGCCCCAACAATTAATATGAAAAAAATCTCAACCATTTGTTATGGGATTATTGAAATTCCCCCCCCCCCCCCAAAAAAAAAAAAAACTGAAGATAGCTCTCTATCAAATACTGGATCGCTCACAACCAACCAACCTAGTACGGGAGGCCCTGACTAGCGTGGCTATGTCGATCATGGCGACATATATATATATATATATATATATATATATATATATATATATATATATATATATATATATATATATATATATATATATATATATATAGTTATGGCTATAACAATACAGTTGAAAAAAAATAAAACTACTCATATGTTTTATTATTATTATTATTATTATTATTATTATTATTATTATTATTATTATTATTACTTGGAAAAGCAGGGTGCTATAAGCTCAAGGACTCCAACGGGGAAAATAGCCCAGTGATGAAAGGAAAGGACAACAAAATATTTTAAGAACAGTAACAATATTCTATATACGGATCTTTATATATACATTGTAAGACAGTGCTAGCTTACGTTTTTTTTTTTTTTTTTTTTTTTTACTAGGTATTGTCAGTGCGTATTTTCATATACCAGATCCCAAGCATTAGTGTGTAAAAGAATGCATAAGGGTAAAAAATCGATCCTATAGGCACTTGATATTAAAAACTAATACATTTTATATGTTAATTATGAAATAATGTAAAAAAAAAAAAAAAGCAGGAAGAATATAAAAGTATTTATATACTTCATTTTCAGTTTTCAGATGAAAAAAAAATAATTTTATAGTTTTAAAATTAAAGGACATAATCATTGGAAGCATTGCATTCAAAATTTAATTTTAACAGTTCTGTATTGATAATACAGTTTAATCATGTACCCAGAAGTAATCCATTAAAACTGTTAAAATAGATAAGGCCTCGAACCAGTATGTAATCCAATAAGCAGGAGGAATAACAAAATATGTGCGTATGCATGGGACTTATGTATGTACTTATGTAAAATTGTCCTTAGGTGTGTACATATAATTTGTAAAGGGTCTATGTGAAAGAAACTCTCTTCGCGACAGAATTAAATTTCATAGTCAAATTTAATTATTACTTATCAGTCTTTTTATTTCTCTCTATCTCTCTCTTCTTCTATATATATATATATATATATATATATATATATATATATATATATATATATCTTTCTAAGTGTGGATACCTTAACTAGTGAAAATCTTTGTGTATCGCCAGGATTAGCAAAGTTGTAATTGGTGGGGCTAGCTATACTAGATTGGTTTGCTGTGAGCTATCAGATCTATCCACAGGGGCTAGCGTGATGAGGAAAATGGCCAAACCCCAGACACGACCAAAACATGTCTCAGGCCTTTGTCCTGCAGTGGAGTAGAAACAGCCGAATTCGTTGTTATATGTATTATGCAATTATATATATATATATATATATATATATATATATATATATATATATATATATATATATAGATAGATAGATAGATAGATAGATAGATATATATATATATATATATATATATATATATATATATATATATATATATATATATATATATGATATTTAATTATATAACTTTTATGTGATATCTAAGTATGTTCTTGTAATTGGAATATATTTTATTCATCGATCCTATCCTCTTAACTTAGACCTGTAATAGCTTGAATCCCATGACTGAGATCTAGTTAAAATTAATGCACGGTGCAAATTATTTGGGATGAAGTTAAATGATTAAAAAAAAACCCAAATAATGACTGTAGAGAGGTTAAGGATATTAGATCCATTTACTCATATCTTTTCAGTTAATTTATTTTTTTGCTACATGAAACTCATTTAAAATCGCAAGTCTAATTCTTGATTGCAAATAATACTTTTTAATTAGATCTCTTCTATCTTTTTTTTTTAATTTCATAAACAAATGGTATTTTGAAAGCATTTTAGGATTTTTGGAGACGTGTTAATCTTGGGGAAATATGTCAATTAATTCATCTTGTTTTGGATATTATTCTCAAATCTGATATTCTGTTTTAAGATTTTTCGTAACTTTGACCCTCATTTGCATTCCCATCCTCCCAGATTATGCCATCCATTATGTGTACCGCGCATTTTTCATACACGGTTGTACACTATAACAGTTATGATTTTTTACCTTATCACTCGCTCTTTCCTGCACTATTAATAGACCATCCTGTGTTATCATGCTAATTTATGCCCTATCATGTTGGAATTTTTCTGACGTTCTTCCGCGCAAGTCGCTGTATATAAACACGATGAGTGTTTAATAAAGTTTAGTTGCATTCACCTCGCCTATCAATTAAAGGTTTTAAAGGCTTAAAGGTCGGTCATGAATGGTAGAGGCAAGGGACAGTGCCATTGCCCTATCGAGCAGGACAGTGCCCTAGAGACTGGCCATGTATACATATGATCAGCGCCTAAGCCCCCTCTCCATCCAAGCTAGGACCAAGGAGGGCCAGGTAATGGCTGCTGGTGACTCAGCAGATAGGCCTATAGGCTCCCCCATCCTTAGCTCACAAGGATGGTGAGGTTGCAGCGATCAAATGAATTAATGAGTTTGAGCGGGACTCGATCCTTAATCTGGCGATCACCAGTCAGGGATGTTACTATTACCTTAATTATCACCTAAGTGACGCCTCTTACATATGATACAAGGTATGCACTCAATTCTAACACCCTTGCTCTTTCTTTCATAATACTCGATAGTACACAGTGTACCAACCGTGTATCACACGTTCATACATAGTTCATTTTGTGTATATATTGCTTGTATCTTCGCTCTCCCCTCGCACTAAAAAAGAACCTGAATAAACATGTCTGTTTTTCCTCATCGGTAACGGTGTCAATTTTAAACATGAAAATTCCTGTTGCCTTGAGCTTTTGTATATAAAGGAGTGTTTTCTATAATAAACTCACTCAGTTGCTTTCCTCCTGCCTTTGAGTCACAACCTTCTCTCGGCCAGTCACAACAGTATTCTAGAAGTTTCATTCCAACTCGGACTAAATTACGATATGGTTTCTCAAACTAAATGGGTAAATCAGTAGAACATCAGAAGTGCAAACTTAATGCAAATAATTTTTTGCTGAGTAGGTTGATGTAAGTCTCGTTTCATAGTTTATGTTACTTATTTATATCATGATTATTTAATTTGATATAAAATGTTTGCTGTTTCCATTGAATAGTTTATTATTTACTTCTTTTCTTATCCGAACTGGGCTGCTTTCTCTTTTGGGAACTTTTGTTTGTATTATATTGCACTTCCTACAGCTTGGCAAATAATTATAATAATAATAATAATAATAATAATAATAATAATAATAATAATAATAATAATAATAATCGAAATGATAATAAATAGTTAAGGGGTAATCGATTAATTTTTTTATGATTAATATGTGCATCTGTTTACAATAATGATAACAATAATGATTATCGTTAATATTAACCACTCAATAAAATTGGATTATTTTCCCTAAAATAATTTTTGATCCATGAAAATGTCTTCCTTCTTTTCTTAACATACAAAATTTTGTCTATACCACATTGTCTTGTTATCCTTGTTCTTCCTCAGAAGGAAAACCTACAAAGGATCTGTACTAATAGTCTTATTGTTCATGACAATGGAGGTTCCCAGTAAGAGCCTTACCAAAAGTACTATTCTTCATATCTCGTTTGCCCACAAACACTGATACGTTCCATCTTCCCCCTGTTCTTTCATCTCTAGTGTGTCCTGAATATCATTGGTATATTCAGGTCAAAGAACTCACGATTGAATAAGGAAATAGAATTATTTGCAAGGGAAGAATCGAAGTCATCTCGTTAACTGGATGATTATACTCAATTTTTTTTAATGAGGCACATTTGCACCGACTCAGTGGTGCCCTTTTAGCTCGGAAAAGTTTCCTGCTATGTGATTGGTTAGAATTATCTTCTCTAACCAATCAGCGAGCAGGAAACTTTTCCGAGCTAAAAGGACACCCCTGCGAGTCTGTGCAAATCTGCCTTACTAAAAAGAATTGACTAAGTTGTTATTTTTGCCCTGAACTATGTAGCATACTTTAGTGAATAAAGTAGTTTTTTTTTTCTCTCAAGGGAATTCACAATTGAATAAGGAGTTAGAATTATTTTGCAAAGAAAGAAATTTAAGTCATCTCCTTAACTAGAAGATTAGTTGTTATTTTTTATTTTGCCCTGAACTATGTAGCAGACTTTAATGAATAAAGTAAGTTTTTTTTTCTTTGAAAAGAAATCTTAAAATGTGTTAAAAATTGTGTAGCTGATGTACTTATGCGAATGCTCCTGTCTTGATCGAGTTTTTACAGACGATTTTCAAAACTATTAGTAAAATATTTAATAAAAGTTTTTTTTTTCTTTTTTTTTTCTTTTTTTTTTTTTTTTTACTTCCTATGAGAACGCCGCTGTGTTGACCAAGTATCAAGTATTCACAGTCGATTCTCAGAACTATTAGTATATATATATATATATATATATATATATATATATATATATATATATATATATATATATATATTCAAGTACCTATGAGAACGCCGCTCTCTTGACCAAGTATTTACAGTCGATTTTCAAAACTGTTATTAAAATTCTTAACAAAAGTTGTGTTGCCTTGGTGTCTACTCTAAAGAATAATAGTGATAATAATAGTTATAACAATATTGATTAAAATTATGATTTTAGCAAAAATAATATAATTATAACAACAGAAAATTAATTGCATTGTTCATCATTCGGTCGCCTCTGTATTTGTACAGTTGGCTTCATTAATTCCAGTACACCAACGTCGCTTTAGCTTACCATGAAGTGTACCGGAATTAATGGAGCCAACTGTACTATAAAATGTTAAATGTTTATGCTGGGTTTCATCTGTTACATTATTACATGCCTTTAATCTATAATCACAAAAAAAAAGAAAAAAAACATAAAAATACTAATGTGAACCGTCAATCCAAAGAGGTTTATATCTTTAACCAAAAGATGTATTTGATGCATAAACTGTGGGAATCCTGACCATTTTTTTAAAAGCCAAATATTTCGACTTCATGAAAATTCCATTAAGTGTAGAGCAATGAGTTAGGAGTAGAGAAAGCCAACATACGTATGCATTTTATTTGCATATTT
>NC_090737.1:14718268-14720569 GCF_036898095.1 Palaemon carinicauda
TGAACGTATATATATATATATATGTGTGTGTGTGTGTGTGTGTGTGTGTGGATATGTATGTATGTATGTGTGTGTGTTTGTGTGAGTGTGTATGTGCTGAACGTGTATATATATATATATATATATATAGCCAACATGCCATTGTATGAGCTATACAGAATTAACGAAAGAAGTTTATACCTAATAAGACTTCCGCTCATGACCTTCTTTAAAATTCTCTTCGTATTCTAAATGATTTAAACCGGTAACTTCATAAATCCCGATTCAACACTGAAAACTTGTTTCTTGATAGTTTCACATTGCACAATGTTTTCTAGAGACTGTCACCTAGAGTCCATCATATTCTACTCGGCTTGGCATTGTTGGTCTTAATGTTTTTTTTTTTCCATCCAAACCCGATATTAGGTGGTAGGATGCTAAAAGATGACAGAATTGCCTTACGTAGAAATTCCTTAACTAGACCTTCCTCCGATCCAAGGCCTTGCTCCGATCCTTCCTCCTTTTCATACCCGAAGCATAAGTATGAGTCTTCTCTCTCTCTCTCTCTCTCTCTCTCTCTCTCTCTCCATCCACATATGACAAGGGACTCCCACTCTCCCTCTCATCTATTTACCATCCGCCTATGACCAAGCTCTCTCTCTCTCTCTCTCTCTCTCTCTCTCTCTCTCTCTCTCTTTCCTGTTTACCATCCACCTATGACCAGGGGACTCCCACTCTCCCTCATGTATTAACCATCCACCTATGACCAAGCTCTCTCTCTCTCTCTCTCTCTCTCTCTCTCTCTCTCTCTCAACCCATCAGCATATCATACTGATCTTTATTGGTTGAAGGGCGATCCTATCTAAGATTTACAAGTTTATTTTATCATTACTGGTGTAAATGAATTTAAATTAATTAAGTGACTCATACAGTGTGGTATATTTTTTTGCAATTTTTGATAGTCGTTTAACGTTTCTTTACTTTATTTTCTCATTTTTATGTAGAATAATTATAATGATGATGGAAACAATGTTATAACAGTAAAATATATAATAATTTTGATAGTAACAGTCAAACTATTTTTTATACATCTTCAATTGTAATCATTGCTCAAATATTATCTAACGAGAGAGAGAGAGAGAGAGAGAGAGAGAGAGAGAGAGAGAGAGAGAGTGAGTAATATTTGTTCATTATGTTTAAAGGAACAAAATTAGCAGATTTGAGAACCAAGCCCTTAGAAGAATATTGAGAGTTAAATGGCAAGACAGGATTAGAAATGAAGCTAAGAGAGATTACTCGAGTGCCATATGTGGATGAGATCATGCTAAGGGGTAGATGGAGATGGTTTGAGCATGCTCTTTGCATTCCCCAAGAGAGATTAGTTCACCAAATTTTTAACTGGGTCCACTAGGCACTAGACTAGTTGGAAGGCCCAGGCCTACAGGAATAAGAACTGAAGTGGGAGACGATGAGTGAAGAAGTATTGACTTAAAAGCTCAAGGTAGAGACGACTGGCGAAATCTAACCGAGGCCTGTGTTAATAGGCGTAGAAGGAGATGATGAGGATGATGATGAAAGGAAAGTGATATCTTTAAGAATATCTTTAGAATTTGGATGTTTTGTGTGTTAATATCAGAGAGAGAGAGAGAGAGAGAGAGAGAGAGAGAGAGAGAGAGAGAGATTAAGATTTGATAAATACTGTATGTTTGAAGGAAAGTGAGTTCTTTAATTGATTGGAAAATAGGTTGTTTTTGCTCTTAATATCCAAGAGAGAGAGAGAGAGAGAGAGAGAGAGAGAGAGAGAGAGAGACATATTTAATGTTTAATGGAAAGTGAAATCTTTAATTGATGATTAGAAAATAGGGATATCTTGCGCATTATTATGAGAGAGAGAGAGAGAGAGAGAGAGAGAGAGAGAGAGAGAGCCTAATATTCAAAAAAATATATTTGAATGAAAGTGAGTTCTTTAATTGATGATTCGAAAATAGGTTGTCTTGCGCGTAATATCCAAGAGAGAGAGAGAGAGAGAGAGAGAGAGAGAGAGAGAATATAAGCGTTTATGCAAAATCAAATTGATAAAAAACAACAATACACTCAATTACGACGGAATTGCTACCACATCTTTAAGCAACCGACTTCGCGAACTTTTGAAATTCCACCCTCCTCTCCGTCTGTGCTAACAACTCCTGCGAGATAAATAGTCCCCGAGATGTATCCTTTGTCTCCTTTGATTCATATCCTATTGGCTTCTTGAATTACGCGTCGGGAGCTCCCTCGCTCGTTGGCCCTAACTGCCCATCGTTAGACTGAAAAACGGCCCCA
>NC_090737.1:14728569-14756069 GCF_036898095.1 Palaemon carinicauda
TTTAAAGGTTGCTCATGAATGGCAGAGGCAAGGGACAGTGACATTGCCATAGCAAGCAGGACAATGCCCTAGAGACTGACCATATATTATATGATCAGCGCCCAAGCCTCCTCTCCACCCAAGCTAGAACCAGGGGGGGCCAGGCAGTGGCTGCTGATGACTCAGCAGATAGACCTATAGGCTCCCCCAAACCCCCCAACCTTAGCTCACAAGGATGGTAAGGTTGCAGACACTAATGGCACTAGCGAGTCTGAGCGGGACTCGAACCCCCTAATGGCAAACACCAGGCAGAGATGTTACCAATCAGGCCACAACAACCTTCAATAAAGATCTTTGTTGTTATCATGGTAATATTAATGTTACTGGATCTCTCTCTCTCTCTCTCTCTCTCTCTCTCTCTCTCTCTCTCTCTCTCTCTCTGCACGCATGTGTGGACATGCTTCGCAATTGATCTTTTCTGACTATTAATGAATCTCAAAATAGCAAGAAATACTTATCAGAAGTAATGCAAACCAAAATTGTTGAGGTATCTTACGTATAATTTCTTAAAGAACTTAATTCAGCCATCTCCTTCTTTCAAATTCTGAATAAACCAATGCCCTCTCTCGTTAACTCCCACGAATCCTACGCTCTCTTCATCACCAAATTAAAAAAAAAAAAAAAAAAATAATAATTTTTTCATCTCGTCTGGAAATCGGTCCAAATCGTACCTTTCATAATCACCCTTCTCCTCGGGTGATCCAGAAATCGCAGCCTTCCGTAATTGTACCTCTTCAGGATACCGCTGGAATTAATTGATAAAAGTGGCGTCAATGGCCAGTTCTATCGTTATGGACGAGATGAGGTGGGTGGGGGGGGGGTTGTTAGTAGGAGAGGGGAGGCAATTTTCTAGCCGTGATTTGCACCCTCTCGCATTTGCGGGGCAACGAAAACAAGTCGCGAAAACACTCGAGGGCTTTTTTTCCTTATGTGAAAGTTGGAAAGCACTTTTATTACGGAAGGCTCTTTGAGCAAATACGTTTGCCAGGATATCTTCGGATGTTATTTGGATCACGTTATATTTATAGATGATGCATGTATATATACATATATATGTATGTATGCATGTATATATATATATATATATATATATATATATATATATATATATAATAGAGAGATAGAGAGAGAGAGAGAGAGAGAGAGAGAGAGAGAGATATATATATATATATATATATATATATATATATATATATATACACGTTTCTATGTATGTGTGTAAGAGTCTGAAAAAGAAAGTAGGAACTAAATGTAAATGTGTGTGAGAGAGAGAGAGGGAGAGAGAGAGAGAGAATACGAATATAAGATAAATAATTCGATGAATAAGAGAAATTAGAGTAGTTCTTGTCAGTATTTAGTGGTTTTGCCATGCGATAATGAAGATAGATAAAATATAGGTCATAGTCTATCAGTTACCTTAAGAATTAGGGCGATTTTTAAAAAGAATTTAAATATTTCTACTTATATCTTAAACAATTAGTTGAAAAAAAATTTTAGTTTTCCGTAATTGACTTTGGTGTAGCTAACATTTATTTACAATTATTTTGAGATACTGTAATATTAAGGAAATATTCAATTACTATTTACAGTCCCTTGTGTATATATCAACAACAAATACAGTTGTTTCTAGTCCACAGTAGGACAAAGGCCTCAGCCATGTCAATGTACTCCCCTAGAGAGATTAGTTCACCAATGTGACGAGCCGAGAGAGGCTTTGACTAAGAAGGCAGGATGAAAGCAACTGAGTAACTTTAATATATATACGTAAACTCCAGGCAAAAAGGACATAAAAACATAACAGGCAATTTCATGTTCAACCGGTGCTGTTAACAGTTAACGGTGAGAAAAACAGACATGTTATTTCAGGTCCTTATGAGTGCGAGGGGAGAGCGAAGATACAAAGCATAATATATAGAAAAAAATGAAATGTCGTTACTATGTACACTCGTGTGACACACGGTTGTTACACCAAACACTTAACTGGGCTCCACAAAGTACTAGAAGAGTAGGGAGTCCCAGGCCTACATGGCTGAGGACTATGAAGCGTGAAGTAGGAATTGATGAATGGAGAATTATTGAATTGAAAGCTCAAGATAGAGACGTCTGGCGAAATCTAACCTAGGCCCTTTGCGTTAATAGGCGTAGGAGGAGTTGATGATGATGTTTATATAATGGCTATTATTATTACTATTATTATTATTATTATTATTATTATTTGCTAAGCTACAACCCTAGTTGGAAAAGCAGAATGCTATAAGCCCAGTGGCTACAACAAGGAAAATAGCCCAGTGAGGAAAGGAAACAAGGAAAAATAAAGTATTTCAAGAAGAGTAAAAACATTAAAAGAAATATCACCTATATAAACTATAAAAGCTTTAACAAAACACGAAGAAAAGAAATAAGATAGAATAGTGTACCCGAGTGTACCCTCAAGCAAGGGAACTCTGGAATTCTTTAACTATGTCAATAGTTAAAGACAAATTTTGATTTTGTTTTGCTATCAAAATAGGTCATAGAAAATCAATGTCGAAGCAATGTCTATATTTAATACGTGGACTGACAAAGACAAAGCAGCTGTTCATCTTATTGATGGAAGGATTTAATCAGTAAAGTGTTTTCTCATAGTCGCGGGGCTTAACCTAATATTAGTAAAAGCAAATATCTAAATCAAAGCAATTACATTCAAACTCGACTAAGCTTTAAATACGCTTCTGAATTGTGAGGTTTAGCAATAATTTCAAATAAATGGGAGGAAACGCTTATCGAACCATTGGCCCTAATCTTGCATATATACATACATACATACATACATACATCTATATCTATATATATATATATATATATATATATATATCAATATATATATGTATATATATATATATATATATATATATATATATATATATATATATATATGTATATATATGTGTATGTGTATGTATATATATACATATATATATATATATATATATATATGTATGTATATGTGTATGTGTATGTATATATATGTATATATATAAAAGTGTACATATATAATATATATATATATATGTATAAAAGTGTATATATATATATGTATATATATATGTATACATATATATATATATATATATATATATATATGTATACATATATATATATATATATATATATATATATATGTATACATATATATATATATATATATATATATATATATATATATATATATATGTGTGTGTGTGTGTGTGTGTGTGTGTGTTTGTGTGTGTGCTTATTTGGATATGTAATAAATTAAGAAAAGAATTATCAAATACCAAGGAACTATAAACTTGCATCACTACTATAAATAAATCATACATAAATATACATTGTCAATTTTTTCTTCATATAATTCTGAACTCATAAATGGGAAAATATTATTGGACATGACCTGAGAAAAAGAAAAAAAAAACTTCTAATGTAAAACCAGAACTGATTTTTTTTGAAAAATATGTATAACATGGATTATTAATATATTGCAATCTTAATTTCATGGTATTCTAATTAACTCCCTGTGCCCCCCCCCCCCCTCCCCCTCCGCCCCTTCGAAGAAAACTGGTTTTTAAAATAAAGGTTGTCTCTTATGTTGATCTTATTGATGTTATGTCACTGTTACCGTTGGATAGATTCATAAATTAAAGTGCATTGGAAGCGATCCGATAACCTGGTGGTCATAGTGTTTAATCTCATTACCTTACTATAAAAAAAGAAAGTCCATTTCTTTTAGCGATCCATATTTGCACCGACTCACGGCGGTGCCCTTTTAGCTCGGAAAAGTTTCCTGATCGCTGATTGGTTAGACAATATGCGCCGACTCGCGGCGGTGCCCTTTTAGCTCGGAAAAGTTTCCTGATCGCTGATTGGTTAGACAATATGCACCGATTCGCGGCGGTGCCCTTTTAGCTCGGAAAAGTTGCCTGATCGCTGATTGGTTAGAATTATCTTGTCCAACCAATCAGCGATCCGGAAACTTTTCCGAGCTAAAAGGGCACCGCTGCGAGTCGGTGCAAATATGCATCGCTAAAAGAAATGGACTATTGTCATTTTATAGAGTGTAAATAGTCAATTAATAGGGTAGAATCTCAACACCTAAATAGTAATTTTGTGGTGTAAATTCTCAACAACTAAACTGTAGTGTGTAATATTAACACCTAACTATTGATCTTGTATTATGCAATCTCAAATGTTGTATTTATTTGTTCCCATTCACGAGATTTCTTGATCTGCATCTTCATCGCTTTCTAGCTCATAAAGGTAATGGAGGTACGAAGTTCATTCTTTGTTCATGAACTTTTTTTTTTTTTTTTTTTTTTTTTTTTTTTTTGATGACTTATGTGCAGAAATGCCCCTTAAGCAAAGTAGTGATATTCCCAATGAAAATAGATCTGATACTCGATTAATTATTATAATGGAAACAATCTAAATCTTGCAGTTGTTAGTGTTTAGCTTCACGGTGATATAAACACTACTATTTCGAGAGTTGCCAATGATTGCTTAATTTTGATTGGCGAACAAAGCATTGAGTGAAAACCCTTTACTTATGTATTTGATTGTTTCATAAACTTCCATAGCTGTTAGGTTTAGATTCGAATTTTAAATTAAATTATCTATATGTATTTTCCTCTATTTTGGTTTATCTATAGCCTATTTATAGCAAAATTACGTCATATCTGTTACAATTGCAATACCACCTTTCTTCAATTTCATTCCCCTTTCCTACGCTCTCGTTTTTATTTCGTCTGTATTTCTTATCATTTAGATTTGTAAAATATCTTTAGTTTGTTGTACCAATGATAAAAAACAATAATTATATTCAAAATAAGTTAGATATTTATCGTGCTCAGTAAAGGTTTATAATTCAAAAGATATGGGGAAATGAAATATTCGAAAAATTCCCCCCCCCCTTTTTTTTTTCTAGGGTGGCACTTAAGGTCTAAAGATAATCAAAATTACATCATAGTTTTGCTGGAATCTCTTCCGTAATTTTCCTTTAATTTCGTTCTTTGTCAATATTTAATATCAAGAAATTCTAACAAAAGGTAAAAGATTTCCCCAGTTCCTTAAATTACGTTCTCTCCCGACACCAAAATGTAAAGTTACCGACCCACAGTAAAAAAAAAAGTTATGGAATTTCAGGCTTTAAAAGTCATTGCGGTATATTTTCCATCGTGGCCTTCCACGCATCATCTAACAAGCGTTTCATCATTATTACTTACAGCGTCAGAGGGAGGAGGAGGAAGGGGAGCGTCTTCCTTTATCGCTCACTCCGCATATTAGCCCGATATGCAAATTCGACCCAATCTCAGAATTCCTACTTTCCATCAGTAAATTTCCTTTCATTACGATGAAAGACTCGGGAGGAAATTAAAGTTTTGTTTATGGTTAACAAACTTTGAGTAAAATATCAACAACACAGCCAAACTTCGGTTTCTTTTTTTTTACGAGATCTCTGGAGTTGCATTAAGTGAATTATCTTCAAGAGAAAAGGGAAAAATTATAGCCCGGTTCTGAAGAAGGGGGTGGATAAGAGTTTTGGTTGGGACGGGAGATTGGTTGCTTGTTGTTGTTGTTGTTGTTGTTGTTGTTGTTGTTGGTGTGTTTGTTTGTTTATATTCATAAATAGGTTTATAGGTCCCCATTTGAATTTATTCGGATTTATGAGTTATTATATCTGAGCGCACAGTTATTTGATATCATTATTTCCAATTTTGATTAATTTTTTATAGCTTAACTTTACTTTCTGCTGCTTGTTTAAGCCCATGTAATTTACATTGCCCCTGCTCTCTCTCTCTCTCTCTCTCTCTCTCTCTCTCTCTCTCTCTCTCTCTCTCTCTCTCTCTCTCTCTCTCATATCTTCAATATTTTTAGCCTTACCTTGCTTTGTGGTGTATGCTTATATTCAGCCCATGTAATTTACTTTCCCCCATCTCTCTCTCTCTCTCTCTCTCTCTCTCTCTCTCTCTCTCTCTCTCTCTCTCTCTCTCTCTCTATTGTATCTGAGCACAGTTATCTGAGATCATAATCTTCAATTTAGATAAATCTTTTTAGCTTTTTCCTCGCTTTCTATTGTATGCTTACTTTTCAGCTCATGTCATTTACTCTCTCTCTCTCTCTCTCTCTCTCTCTCTCTCTCTCTCTCTCTCTCTCTCTCTCTCTCTCTCTCTCTCTGACAGAAAGGTTATTAATACAGGTTCACTTCATATCTGAAAAGGAGTGCAACGTGGTTTCATCCACTTCACAAAGCCCTTTATGCTCGTCCTCCAGGGACTCTGGAATTCCAGATCTTTTGATTTGACTGGATGGTGGGCGTTACAAGGACCCCATCCCCCTCCCTCTCCCCCTCCCCTATCCTTTAAACCTATCCCCTTCTCAATCCCCACCCAGAGACCGAAATCTCTTGAATGTCCTTCAAGGAGAAACGAGTTTCCTTCTCTTTTCTTTTTTTTTTTTTTTTTTTTTTTTTTTTTTTTGTCACAAAATCTTTAAGGCACCCGTCTCAGCGAGGCACTTTCCCCAAGGGTGTCCATTTTTCCCTAGACTCGTTAATGTGATTAGCGTGGTTACGTAGACTGGCGTCTTATTAGAGTAGCTTTTGTTTTATCATTAGTATTATCATTTCATTTTTTTTATTTCTCGTTTTATCTCAATTTACGTCCCTCTTCTCCTCTTTCTTTTTATCATCCCGTAAATATCCAATTTTATTTTCTCCCACACTCCACCTTCGCTTCCTTCTTCCATTTGAGAATTCTCTCTCACTCTCTCTCCCACCTGTCATATCCCTATCATTTCTTAACCTCTCCCCTTATTCCTCATCCTCCTCCCCCTCTTCTCCTACATCTTCTCTTCCTCCCACATCCATCTCCTCCCATTTTCCCTTTGCCTTATTCCTTAGTTTTCCTCATATTTTCTTATATCCTCTTTCTTTATCATCCACCTCCCATTTCTCAATTTTTTAATCTTATTCTCTCCCACTTCCTCAAACAATCTCCCCACCCCTCTTCCTCTTCGTTCCCCCTTCTTTTTTCCCCCTCCCCATTCATCCTCCAAATCCCCCCCCCCCCTCCTTCCTCTTCTTTATGGAATCCAGATGGTTTTCCAGGGTTTTAATGTGGCCATTGCATGGGCTATTCAGGTTGTGCGATAGAGCACCATTTTCCATGGAATCCTTCGCCCTCACCTGCTACCTCTCGTCTTCCCCATTTCCAGAATTTCCAGAAATACTCACGTCACCTCACAAGTTGCAGAGATTAAACTTACTCGGCAGGTTACAGTATCTTATCTTCTCTCTCTCTCTCTTTCTTTTTTTTTTTTTTTTTTTTTTTAATGGAGCCCCCATGAGGGCAGACGTCTTGAGACATCCAGAGGCGTTTTGACTATATTTAGATCTTTATTCCTCCAAGATTCGTAGTCGGCTGGTGCAAGTTACGCCATTTGCTGTTGACTAATTTGTCATAGATTGTAGGTGGGGATTAGGACGATAAACTATATTATTTACACGGGGATAAGTTTCAAGTGCAAATATAGCGCTGTTTAAGAGAAAGTTTGTTTATATTTAATAGAAACTAAAGCAAATGAGAAATTAATTACTGATGAATTTAAATGGGAATAAAGGGCAAATTGATTTGAAGTTGAGATATATTGCTGTTTAAGAGAAATTTGGTTCAGAATTATTAGAAACTAAAGCAAAGGAGAAATGAATTACTGATTAATTTAAATGGGAATAAAGAGCAAATTGATTTGAAGTTGAAATATATTGCTGTTTAAGAGAAATTTGGTTCAGAATTAATAGAAACTAAAGCGAAGAAGAAATTAGTTACTGATAAATTCAAATGAGAATAAAATGCAAATTGATTTGAAGTTGAAATATATTGTTGTTTAAGAGAAATTTGGTTCAAAATTAATAGAAACTAAGGGAAGAAGAAATTCATTTCTGATAAATTCAAATGAGAATAAAGAGCAAATTAATTTGAAGTTGAAATTTATTGCTGTTTAAGAGAAATTTGGTTCAGATTTAATAGAAACTAAGTGAAGAAGCAGTTACTTACCAATGAATTCAAATGAGAATAAAAAGCAAATTGATTTGAAGCTAAAATTTATTGTTGTTTAAGAGATATTTGGTTCAGAATTAATAGAAACTAAAGCCAAGAAGAAATTAGTTACTGATAAATTCAAATGAGAATAAAAAGCAAATTGATTTGAAATTGAAATATATTGTTGTTTAAGAGAAATTTGGTTCAGAATTAATAGAAACTAAAGCCAAGAAGAAATTAGTTACTATTAAATTCAAATGAGAATAAAGAGCAAATTGATTTAAATTTAAAATATATTGCTGTTTAAGAGAAATTTGGTTCAAAATTAATAGAAACTAAAGCCAAGAAGAAATTAATTACTGATGAATTTTAACGACAGTAAAGAGCAAATTGATTTAAAGTTAAAATATATTGCTGTTTAAAAGAAATTATGTTCAGAATTAATAGAAACTAAAGCCAAGAAGAAATTAATTACTGATAAATTCAAATGAGAGTAAAGCCCAAATAGATTTCAAGTGCAAATATATTGCTGTTTAAGAGAATTTTGGTTCATGATTAATAAAGATCAAGGTGAAGAAGAAATTTGTTCCTGATGAACCCAAATGAGAGTAAAGAGGAAATTTATTACTTGCTTTTAGAGCGTGGAACTCAGACCCAATTAGCTAATGGTTTATAAGAAATAAAAAGTAAATAAAACTAAAAGTTTATATAAATAGGAGCAATGACTAAGGAAATTTCTTGTGAGCAACTTATATAGTTTTTTTTTTTTTTTTTTTTTTTTTTTTTTTTTTTTTTTTTTTTTTTTTTTTTATTCCCGAACCATATGGTTCTCGTAATATTATGGTAATAGAAATTATGAACTTAAAATTTTTGTTGCCTTTTTTCCCTTAAAAGTTGTTGCCATTTTTCTGTTTTATTTGCGAGTTAATGACTTTTTAGACATTTGTCGCATGAGTATGTGTATTTTTTTCTAGAAGCGGGATTAGCAAATTAATGCCATTTTAGGCTTATTATTTAAATGAGCTCATACTCTTAGCCAAAATCATTTGAAGAAGTTATATATATTTATATATATATATATATATATATATATATATATATATATATATATATATGTATATATATATAATATATATATATAATATTATATATATTTATATAAATTTATATATAGTATATATATATATATATATATATATATAGGCCTATATATATATATACATATATATATATATATATATATATATATATATATATATATATATACATATATATATATATATATATATATATGTAGGTCTATATATATATATATATCATATACATATATATATATATATATATATATATATATATATATATATATCATATACATATATATATGTATATATATATATATATATATATATATATATATATATATATATATATGTAGGCCTATATATATACTATATACATATATATATATATATATATATATATATATATATATATATATATATATATATATAGTCCAGGTTTCGTTGAACGATAGATGACTGCGTACTTTAACTATTTCTATTTTCCCGTTGATCCTTTCCAGTTTCCTGTGGGTAGGTACTCTTGCAATCTGGGCTTGAAGTTCTTAAGTTAAGAGATATCTATCATGAAATTATTTTTTTTATTTTTCTATTCATGCCAGCGAGCTTTTGGACTGTACTCTGTTCATAATCGTGCTAAACTAAAATCTAAAAATCATATTCCGTCAGAGAGTTTCATTTGCATGATTATTAATAATGCTATTCGTAAATGTTACAGTTGTCAAAATAAAATTTTGTCAACGTGTAACAAGCCAAAAGTTGTTACCCCAAGTCGAGAATAAAAAGGTTAACTGCCTATCCCCCCCATTAAAAAAAAAAAAAAAAATCACGTGCTTAAAACCTTAATATGGGTTGAGGTGGTCCATGTAGGAACGTCCCTGACTGGTGAGCTCCAGACTGAGGTTCGAGTCCCGCTTAAGCTCGTTAGTTTTTTGGTCGCTGCAACCTCACCATCCTTGTTAGCGAGGTAAGGATGGTGGGGTTTGGGGGAGCCTACAAGTCTATCTACTGAGTCATCAGCAGCCATTGACTTGCTCTCCTTGGTCCTAGCTTGGGTAAAGAGGGGGCTTGGCCGCTAATCATATGAATATATGGTCATTTTCTAGGTCATTGTCCTGCTCGTTAGGGCAATGTCACTGTCCCTTGCCTCTGCCATTCATGAGCGGCCTCTAAACCTTTAGAAATAATGATACATAACTTCCGCAATTTACAAACACACATGTTCATTGTTAAACTTAATTATTCAGTATACATATAACATTTGCAATAGATAATTAATAAAGTATATTTTATTCAGTAATACAGTTATGTAAAAAGTGTTGTGGAAAGTATGAACCTCGATATGTGTATGATAACCTAAAAATCATAAGCGCTTTGTTGTCCCTCTTTAACAACCTATCATATCACAAGTCGACACTATGAGGTATCTGAACAAATTAATATTATAATTAGGAAATACTGTACATCCCCTAAAAAATACACAGTTGATTCGAAGTATGAGTTTGTAAGCCTATTGAGAGACAGAAAACTTTTTGATAAACTATCATCATTAGACGTAGAAAGTCTTTTTACTCATGTTCTTGTTAAAGAAACTATTAAGATAATCATGAATAATGTATACATATTGTATACTGTAGTTATATACATATTGCTATTTAAGTTTCATAAAAAAAGAATGTCTAAGAATGGCACTATTTCTTTTTTATATTCTTGAAGAGTAAATACAATTATCCCAAACTTATACCTATAAAAGTTTAAATTCAGAAAATAAATTGATATAAATTGATTGTCGAATACCTTGTAAAGATTCTCATCTGATTTCCTCTGAAATATTGAAATAAAAGTGTTATTTCAACTTATGAACGACAACGTTCCCTTCATATTTCAATTATAAACAAAATTGAAATTAATAAAAAAATAAATAAAAAAGACTCAAGCAGAACTTTATATTAACGGGAAATTGAGGTTGAACTGGAAGACACAACGCTAAAAAACAATTTGCCTTCATAAATAGAGAATTACATTTTCCTCCAAGTAAAGCCAATTTTGTATTTATATTTTCACGTAATTATTTAAAGTTTGCGAGAGCAATTACGTCTTTTTTTAACCTTGTAGATTATTCTGAGTTTTGACCAAAGACTCAGCGCAAAAAGATTACGGCTTGGCTAAAAATTTCATGTAAAAAGAACACCCCCCCCCCCCCGTGATGGAAATGGCCACAATATTTCGCTTTACATAACTTAATCGTGGAAATACTCAGGTTGCATTCGTTTATTTTTACATAAGGACAAAATTTGGATTAAACAATTTTTCAGGAGGATAAAATAACATGAAGGGAAATTCTGTCCTAATTACAAAATCTCATATTTGCTATGTAGGATTTTTTGAAACCGTGCGGGTTTCAAAAATTCCTACACGAGTTTGCGGTATCCAGCAACCGGAACACTAACTAACGTTAATGTATTCCATTAGTCTCTAATCAGAATACATGACTTTTATTTTCATAAATGGTGTATTGTACTTGTCTGTCCCAATTAAAAGATGGCTAATCATTTAATTCCTCGAAACAGGGAATAAAATTGGAGTAACATTTTTCTTTTCTTGTTTCTATAAATGAACTCAAATTCACGGTTTCTATCATATGCTTTGTTTACTTTGCCCATAATTTTTTAAATTCTATTTGATTAAAAATTTTATAAAACCTCTTATCTATCAATCTCTTGTTTAATCGTTCATTCTAACTTGTCTTGGATAAATCATATATTGTAGTATACTAGATCTGCTTGTAGATAAAAATAAGAATATATTTTCATCAACTTTGTAAGTAATTTCTTGTTCTTTATCTCGGTTGATTAACTTCAGTGCTCTCTTATCCCTCACTAGCTTTCATATCATATTATTATTATTATTATTATTATTATTATTATTATTATTATTATTAGTTAAGCTACAACCCTAGTTGGAAAAGCAGGATGCAATAAGCCCAAGGGTTCTAACAGGGAAAGATATCCCTGTGAGGAAAGGAAATAAGGAAAAAAATAATCTATATTGAAAGTAATGAATTGAAAATTTAAAATATATGAAGATAAGTAACATCGTTAAAATAGATATATCATCTATAAACTATGAACAGCCTGTTAAACAAAGAAACACTCACTGCAAGTTTGAACTTCAAAAGTGCCACCTATTCAACTGCCTATTTTATAAAGATCATTCCACAATCTGGTAATAGCTGGAATAAAACTTTTATAATACTGTGTAGTATTGGGCCTTATGATGAAGAAGGCAAGTTATAACTAACTGCATATCTAGTACAACGTACAGGATGGTACTCTATGGGAAGATCCGAATGCAAAGGAATCAGAATTATAAAAAAATCTGGTATAACACATATGAAGAACTAACTGAAGGACTTTGCTAGAGATTAATATCCAGATCAACCGAAGAAATTTAAAAGATCGCAAGTTTCTATCATACAAATTAAAATGAGATTCAGCTGCTGAAAACCATCATGAGAACAATACTTAAAACAGGTAGAATGGAAGAATTAAAACATTTCTTCAGAATATATTGATCACCGAAAAACTAGAAATACTTTATCAATAAGCCAATTTTTTGTTGCAATTGAAAAAGAACTAGACCAAATGCGTTTCTGAAAAGAAGATTTCCAATCAAGAATCACACCTAAAATTTTAAAGTTGTATATAGTTAAAGAAACATTACCAATGCAGAGATCTGGTTGTTGAAGTGCTATTGTCCTTGACTACTTACAACGATGCCGTGAGTTGTGTTAGGGTTCAACTTCATGCCTCATAATTTGCACTGTACACTCATTTTAGCTAGATCTCTATTAAGGGATTCAGCAACCCCAGATCTACATGCAGGGTATGGAATTAGGTCAAAGAGAGTAGCATTATCTACATATGCAATGAAGCTGTTTTCTAGCCCAAACCACGTGTCATGTCTACATAGTATTAAAAGTAATGGGCCAAGAGCACTTCCCTGAGGAACACCAGATATCGCATTCCTAAACTCACTATGGTGTCCAAGAGCAACAACTCTTTGCATTATATTACTTAAAAATGTAATACTGATGCTAAGGAAAGACCCACATATTCCCGACTATTTTAGCTTGAAAACAAAGATCTCATGATTAACACGATCAAAGTCACACCAACTTCCAGACCAGAATCGAGGGATTTTTGTACAGCATTGGAGATTGTAAGAAGGGCATCACATGCTCCAAGGCCTTTACGAAAACCAAATTCCAAACTAGGGAACATATTTTTACATTCGACATACCTATGTACAGTACAAGTTTTACCAGAAGACGTTCAAAAACTTTAGATAATATGGGAGGTATGGATAATGGGCAGTAATCAGCAGGCTAGAGCTACTGTAAAAACATTTACGTAATGGAGTAACATTACCAATTCTTCAGCTCATGCAGAAAATAACCGATTTTTGCTAACTTACAGAAAATCACAGATAACTTAGGAGATAAGAAAACTGTGGTCTTTGTGAAAAACAAGGGAAAATACCATTTGGGTGTACACCACTATAAGCATCAAGGTCCATTAAGAGTATTTTGATTTCATGTAACCGAAAAGCTTAAACTAGTTAGTTTTCCCTCAGGAAAACATAAATGAGGAAGATCGAGTTGCTCTTTGCTCTGTTTACCAACAAACACATCAGCCAAAAGGGTTGCCTTTTCCTTTAGACATTGAGTGACAGAGCCATCTAATTTAAGTAACGGAGGAACTGTTACGTCTACATTAAAGAGTGCAGATTGAGGGTAGCCCACATTCTTGTGTTTAACTTCTTGAACCTTTTGTGAGATTTTACTTCTACTGCTGTCATCGCTGTTACCTGCGGAAGGTTGGTCTTTTTCAGAGGTGATAGGCCTCCTGCTTCACCAAATAAGCGGTCTATAATTCATCATTGTACCAGGATTTATCTTTCACTCCGTATTTTAAAAGAGAGAAGGAATATGCCTCTTGATTATGTTGACCAGATTTTCATACAAGAGTACAACAGGATCAACACTTTTATACAATTGTGACCAATTCAAATGCAAATATCACTCAAAATGCCATTCCAGTCTGCTTGAGATTTTATATACAACTTGTATGAGTATGACACATCAGGGACAAACTACTCAGTAGGGGTTTTTTCTATAGATCCGTTTTAAAAATGTGTAAAGCGGTAACCCTATCTGGCGTCCAGCTTCTTCCCTGGCTTTTCTGTAAATATAAATCCAGTCGCTTTTCCATTGACCTAATTAAGAGACTCCTCTTGGGCGATCTTTCAACACACTAAGTCATCTGAAAACAACAATCTTTCCTAAAATTACAACCAAGCTTTGGTATTCACTCCGTTTCTGTTTCTCATTTGTTCCACAGCCTCCCTGTAGAGAACCTTTGCATTTAAGAGAAAAGACGTAAACACAATGAACTGACTCTCAATTAGCGTTGCTTCTTCCTCTATGGATACTTGGATAGTAACTGGAGGTCATAACTAATTTTTGGATGTAACACAAATCATAAAAATTATTGTGATTCATAATTAAGATAGATGTAACACCAACAAGCATATCTCTCTCTCTCTTTCTCTCTCTCTCTCTCTCTCTCTCTCTCTCTCTCTCTCTCTCTCTCCCTCTCTCTCTCTCTCTCTCTCTCCAATAACTGGAGCAATTTCATCAAAACTCAGTAACATAAATAACAAGGGAAAACTTTCCTGGGAAAAGACACAAATATTAACTTCTCGTGTTACACAACTCTAAAGATTATTTTTCGAGAACGCAGTCTCATGAAATGGCTGACATATTCAGTTGTTAGAAATGAAAGCAATCTTTTTTCCCTCGAGCTTAGCTTTACTTACCTCGGGAGAGTATAAAAGGGAAAAAGAATTTTTAGATTTACTGGAATGTCGCTCGTTGGGGAATGAGTATGCCGGTTATGTGGCGAGAATAACCACGGACGCTTTCCAGTTTCCAGTTTCCAGAACCTCTCCGAAGTGACAAGTTAAGGAGCAACAGATGAAGTCTTGCCTCACGCTGTGGGAAACTCTTGTTGGCAGTTAACGATCCGCTCCTCTGTTACTCAGGACCCCCAAAACAGTCCAAAAACACGAACTTTTTCGGAAATAATGCCGAGTTTCTTTAACGATATTGCTTATGCAAAAAGTAATCATCTGTTCGCTAGTTTGCAGTTTGGCTTTCGCGAGGGGCTGGTGCTTGTTTTGCCCCTGTCTCAATTTACAGCGTGGTACAGGAATCTGTAAATGCTGGTTATGAAATTTGTATGAATGGTCTCAACTTAGTGCTGTTTTTTTCCGTGTTAGTCATGAAGCTTTATTTAACCTTCAGAAGGTGAGAGGTAATGGATAGTTTTATCATGTGATAATTAAATTTTTAACAAATAGTATCTATTCTTTTCTCAAGGGGTTAACTACTGCACTGTAACTGTACAGTGGCTTTACTTTCTTTCCTCTTGGTAAGGGTAGAAGAGACTCTTTAGCTATGGTAAGCACCTCTTCTAGGAGAAGGACACTCCAAAATTAAACCATTGTTCTCTAGTCTTGGGTAGTGCCATAGCCTCTGTACCATGGTCTTCCACTGTCTTGGGTTAGAGTTCTCTTGCTTGAGGGTACACTCGGGCACTCTGTTTTATCTGGTTTCTCTTCCTCTGCTTTTGTTAAAGTTTTTATAGTTTATATATGAAATATTTATTTTAATGTTTTATTTTTCCTTGTTTCCTTTCCTCACTGGGCTATTTTCCCTGTTAGGGCCCTTGGGCTTATAGCATCCTGCTTTTCCAACCAGGGTTGTAGCTCAGCATTTAATAATAATAATAATAATATTGGCGGGGGGGGCTATTGTGACCACAGGAATGTAAACATTTGGTGTTCGTCAGTGTATCGTATAATAAGCCGAGAAAACAAGTTGGTTGCTTATGCAGATTATGTTACTCTTCTTGCATTAATCTCCTCTGCTGATTATCTAGCTGAAAATCATAACTGAGACCAAGCTATAAATGATAGCGAGTTGCCAAGTGTTAAGGATGATGACGCTGGCAAAACTCGGTATAGTTGTTAGTAAGTCTATGACAATGGATCCCACTACCCAGCCAGATATTTTCATTGACTGTCTTTTATTAGGTGAATGCAACTCATTTGACGTTCGGGGTATCATTTTTTATTGCAAGTTCACTTTTGGAAAATTTTGGCACACAGAGAATCTTTAAGATTGTCTTCTTTGAGGATTATAGCAGTTCACTCTTAATATTTGAATAGAAACTCAATGTCTTAGATTTCTTAGCCTTGATTTCGATATTAAATTCCTTACTCTTTCTGATCTTCCAATATGATATTAGCATCCACCACCCGTCACTAAATACATAGGGAATTATAACCATCTTTTTTAAAGGTAGTTTTAATACTACACAGTACTCCCGAAGTTATATTTCTGCTGTGACCAGATTGTGCGATGTTCTCCCTATATGTAGCCGAGTCGTTGGAGGTTCAGAAGTTCAAACCAAGTTATGTGTCTTGTTTCGTGTTTTATTTATTATTCGTCTCCTTATTATCCCCTTGTTTTGGCATATTATTTTTCGTCCTTATTTTATTCTATATTTATCAGTACTATTTTCCGTCTTGGGTCCGATTTATATTGTCGTGATCTCGGACTTGTAACATTCCAACGTTTTCAACTACGGTTTCAGCTTGACGTTTCATAACATATATATATATATATATATATATATATGTTTGTGTGTGTGTTTATATATACATATAAACACACACACACATATATATATATAGATAGATAGATATTTATATATATAAATAATATATATATGTGATATATATATATATATATATATATATATATATATATATATATACACTCTCATAGATATGGCAGTAACTTGAGTTTTTCTTAAGGGGAGATACCCTGTGAGGCTGTGACAGGCCAAACGGCTCACTGTTAAATAGTAAGTCAAAGTAAGTTAAGTTGTATATTGTCACGCCTGATAAACTTTCATTTATTTATTTATTTATTTATTTTTTTTTTTGGCAGAGGCCATTTTCTTATCAATCAAAGTTATAATCTATTTAGAAAGGCTTTATTTCTACAATTTCTCTAATTAATTCTTTCCAGGTATCCATCTTCATCTCGCCCCTCCTGCAAATTCATACGTAAGTTACGTTCTTTTCATTTTGTTCAGCTAAAACCGCTCTATCATATTTCGGGATTAGCACCACCATGAAAACTTGTCCCTCAATAATAAATGGTAAGGCAAAGTAGGTGAAATAATTGAATCGAGTTGAGAAATTCCTTATCTATATTTTTAGGTTGGTCATTAGATGTAATTCATTGATAACCTTAAGGGAAAATAGATTTTATGGCCTGATGGGCAAAATATCATTTTACACCTTGCTACACATTAGAGAACTACTGTGAAATAGGAATTTGAAATACACTTTACACTGATATCAACGAGACCGTTTACATACAAAGCTAAAAAGTATATATATATATATATATATATATATATATATATATTAGCTTCTGCCTGCACTTATCGAATCTCCACACAGGGGAACGTAGTCTTAGCTTACTATGGTTTTTTCAAGTAATTCAACCGGGCATAGCCTGCCATACCTTGCTTGAATTAAGAGAATTTACGTAAACGTAACTAGCAAGGGATATATATATATATATATATATATATATGTATATATACACATATATATATATACATATCTATACATGTATATATATATATATATATATACATACATACATATATATAATATAAATAGATAGATAGATAGATATGTGTGTATGCATGTATGTATGTATGTATGTATGTATGTATGTATTATAGCCACGGAAGAAAAATGAAAAGGATCTGATAAGACTAATTATCTTATTAGTGACCGTGACGGACTCAATGATTCTGAGTCCGTCGATGTTAATAGGACGAAAGTACCAACTCCAATCAAGTCTTTTCATTTTTGCTTCCCTGGCTGTACCATATATATTTTATGTTCATCACATGTCAGCATCTGTGATTTCTACACACACACACACGAAATTTTCACCACAGTAGATCTTAGGCAATGGACGACTCCATTAAAACTTTTGGAGATAATTCGGAACCGGATCCGGATTCTAGATTCATTTGCATTTATTAGAATTTTAAATATTATGTAAAAAGAAATTAACACATCGGATTTTCACCAAATTTTAACATTGGAGATATTATGCACCGGAAGAAACCATGAAATTTTGGTGATCCGGATCAAGATTGCGATTCTAAATCAACATTGCACTTTTCACCATCTATAGTTTATAGTTTATATAGGAAATATTTATTTTAATGTTGTTACTGTTCTTAAGATATTTTATTTTTCCTTGTTTCCTTTCCTCACTGGGCTATTTTCCCTGTTGGGGCCTCTGGGCTTATAACATCCTCCTATTCCAACTAGGGTTTTTAGCTTAGCAAGGAATAATAATAATAATAATAATAATAATAATAATAATCATAATCATAATAATAATAATACTGACACTGTACTGTCAGCATATGAAATGTGGTTTGCTATGTCCGTAGACTTTAGGTAAATTTGTGCAATATTCGTTGGCGGAGGTCTGAAATCTCTGATTGCTTATTATAATTCATATTTGTATTATTGAATAAGAGAGAGAGAGAGAGAGAGAGAGAGAGAGAGAGAGAGAGAGAGAGAGAGTTTCCTGACTTCTTATATTCAGTTAGATTCTTCAAGATTACATTTTATTAAAGGGAAAAAAGTTAATTCTCCTAATATGAATAAAAGATATTGAGCAATAACATGAACGTTGGAATGTTGTGTATAATCAAACTATTCTTCCCTTGAGGTTTTTTTCAACACGAAAAATGAGAGATTTGTAGAGGAAATGTTATTATCAAACGTTTAACAATATTATCATATGTCAACCATGATCGAAACTCTAGTGGATAGTTATGTTGTAGATTCAATATATATATATATATATATATGTGTGTGTGTGTGTGTGTGTGTGTGTTTGGGTGTGTGCATATATATATATATATATATATACATACACTGTATATATATGCATATACATATACACATATATATATATATACACTGTATATATATATATATATATATATGTATGTATATATATATATATACACATATATATATATATATATATATATACATATACATATATATATATATATATATAGATGTGTGCGTATGTATGTGCATGTATTTATATATGTATACGTGTGTATACACAGAGGTAAAAATTGTGACAGCAAATGATATACGTCGATGCGAAAACAAAGGCAAATATCTATTGGAAACTTTTTTTGTTGTTACTCAGTCCTTGCTCATAATATTTATTTTGGATATAAGAAAGACATTGAATTATTAATGCGTGTAAACGTCCAAATGGATTTTATCCTCTGATATACCGTTTCTATGGACGTCGAAATACAATAATATATGTGATGAAAAGTAGTAGGAAGGAGGGATGTATATCGTCTCGAAGCTACATCTTTTTTTTTTTTTTTTTTTTTTTTTTTTTTTTTTTTTTTTGAGCTGAGCCTAATGGAATCTAGTGATTGGTATATGGAGCGGAATATTTGAATAACACGAAAACTCCCATCCTGAAATATTCAAGACAATCGTGCTTTGGAAAGTTACATCTTGGACAGTCTCTGAAACTTTCAGTTATTCATGACCAATCCAAGACAATGAAAATTTCATCCGGATGGAAGAAAGAAAATTATAGGCCTAAACTTCAAAGTCCGGATTTATGATTACGTTTCGTGGATGTGCTTACGGGAAAAGTCAGCGTTGTATCATTTATATGAGGAAGAATGCTGTCAGCATCAATCTTTGAGCTCTTCGTGTCAAAGCACTCTTGTCTCGTCCAGTAGATTCCCAGGTTGATGGAGAGAGCATTCTTTAGACACTGGTCCAGCTTACAAAAGATTTTCCAGTCCTATTTGGTATATTTTCCATTCTTTAGACACTGGTCCAGCTTACAAAAGATTTTCCAGTCCTATTTGGTATATTTTCCATTCTTTAGACACTGGTCCAGTCTACATAAGAGACACTGGTCCAGTCTACAAAAGATTTTCCAGTCCTATTTGGTATATTTTCCATTCTTTAGACACTGGTCCAGTCTACAAAAGAGACACTGGTCCAGTCTACATAAGATTTTCCAGTCCTATTTGGTATATTTTCCATTCTTTAAACACTGGTCCAGTCTACAAATGAGACACTGGTCCAGTGTACATAAGATTTTCCAGTCCTATTTGGTATATTTTCCATTTTTTAGACACTGGTCCAGTCTACAAAAGAGACACTGGTCCAGTGTACATAAGATTTTCCAGTCCTATTTGGTATATTTTCCATTCTTTAGACACTGGACCAGTCTACAAAAGATTTTCTAGTCCTATTTGGTATATTTTCCATTCTTTAGACACTGGTCCAGTCTACAAAAGATTTTCCAGTCCTCTTTGGTATATTTTCCATTCTTTAGACACTTTTCCAGTCTACAAAAGATTTTCCAGTCCTATTTGGTATATTTTCCATTCTTTAGACACTGGTCTAGTCCACAAAAGATTTTCCAGGCCTGTTTGATATATTTTGCAAGATCATTCGTTTATGATTGCAACACATTACGTGTGACACGGGCGCTAGAGTTGGCACCCCGTCAGATTTGCTGGCTCTGAAAGTCATTACTTAACTGAGAGATATGACAGTTGCGTCGAAAATCTCTCTCTCTCTCTCTCTCTCTCTCTCTCTCTCTCTCTCTCTCTCTCTCTCTCTCTCTCTCTCTCTCTCTCTCTCCTCTCTCTCTCTCTCCTAAACTTTAGGCTGCTCTGCGACAAGAACCCGTGTTTTATTTCTACGCAAGGCAGGGTATAATCAACCATTTCAACTTTGAACACTAAATTACTGGTTAAAATTTCAATCTTTACTTACGATCCTCAAAGAACACAAAAGATATAAAATTGTCCATTAAAGGAGAAGATGGCATTTTAAGCAGGCCTCTTGCTACACCTGACATAGTTGATGCAAGTTTCAGTTGCGAGGAGCAACGTGATGCCGTTACCCATGTCCTAAAACCTACCTAGACCCAAGGAAAAGATGGGAATGAGAAGAAGGGTGGGGTTAATTCCAGCACTTGAAAGTTATGGATCTAATTCCAGCAGTTAAAAGGGGTGGGGCTAATTCCAGCACATAAAAGGTGTGGGTCTAAATCCAGCAGTTAAAATGGGTGGGGCTAATTCCAGCACATAAAAGGTGTGGGTCTAATTCCAGCTGTTAAAAGGGGTGGGCTAATTCCAGCACATAAAAGGTGTGGGTCTAATTCCACCAGTTAGAAGGGGGGGGGGGCTAATTCCCTCCAGCACATAAAAGGTGTGGGTCTAATTACAGCAGTTAAAAGTGGTGGGGCTAATTCCAGCACATAAAAGGTGTAGGTCTAATTCCAGCGGTAAAAAGGGGTGGGGCTAATTCCAGCACTTAAAGGGATGGGGCTAATTCCAGCACTTAAAAGGGTGTGGCAAATTCCAGCAGTTAAATGGGGTGGGGGTAATTCCAACACTTAAAAGTGGTCGGGCTAATTCGAGCACTTGAAAGGTGTGGGGCCAGTTATACCACTTGAAAGGGGTGTGGCTAATTCCAGCACCTAAAAGGTGTGGGTCTAATTCCAGAACTTGAAAGGGGTGGGGCTAATTCTAGCATCTAAAAAGTGTGGAGCTAATTCAAGCATCAGAGGGGGTAGGGCTAATTCCAGCTCTTAAAAGGGGTGGAGGTAATCCCAGCACTTAAAGGAGTTGTGCTAATTCCAGCACTCAGAAGGGGTGTGGCTAATTCCAGCACTTGAAAGAGAAGGAACTAATTCCAGCACTTAAAAGGTGTCGGGCTAATTACATCTCTTAAAAGGAGTGGAGGTAAATCCAGCACTTAAAAGGGGTGAGGCTCAATTCCAGCACTTAAAATGGGTGGGGCTAGTTCCAGCACTAAAAACGGTGGGGCTAATTCCAGCACTTAAATGGGGTGGGGCTAATTCCAGCTCTCAGTAGGGTAGGGCTTATTTCGAGCACTTACAAGAACACTGAAAGGAAGTACATTTCTCATGTTGAGATACATATCAACATCAACTAATAAACAGATTATATGAAATTCTTGGTATAATGAAGTGGAATGAAACGGATTTATTAAGTAAATAGCAACTATGTGATAAAAATTCTCTCATATTCAAAATAATGAAATATGCACCAGAATAGTAGTTGTTCTAAGTAATACATTTTACAGGGGTGGTACAAATAAAGAATAACGTTAAAACCCAGAAATTTCCGAATTTTTATACTCTCTCTCTCTCTCTCTCTCTCTCTCTCTCTCTCTCTCTCTCTCTCTGTATGTGATCTGTTGTATATCGATGGCTGAATGTATAACCAACCCTTAGAAACATGAAGGGATCGAGACTTAACCTTTTCTTAAAGAGAGAGAGAGAGAGAGAGAGAGAGAGAGAGAGAGAGATCATGGATGGAACGGGCGTTTTCTTATATCCCTATGAGATAGAAAATAAGATGATAAGATATTGCTAAACTTCTAGAATACTGTGTAGTATAATTCGATGTAAACCCGCTTAATTGTATCCATTGATCCATTATTATTTTTTTCAAACTAGCTTTTAATCCTCAACGTATATCTTCTCTCTGGAAGAATAAATGAGACAGCAAAGGGATAGGATTTCTTTAGTTAAAAGACAAACGCCTTCGACTAACTTCATAAGGAATTTAAAGTGGCCGGTCATTCCTCTCTCTCTCTCTCTCTCTCTCTCTCTCTCTCTCTCTCTCTCTCTCTTCTTGTCATCTCCATAGGACTTCCTGTTCGATGTTCCTCAGTTAACTGTAGGAAACTTCCTCTTTTTTTCGTAAGATAAATTTATCACCTCACTTTAAAACTGATTATTTTAGTTATTTTAAAACATTCTTCAGTTATTTTAAAACTGATTTTTTTAGTTATTTTAAAACATTCTTCAGTTATTTTAAAACTGATACTTCAGTTATTTTAAAACTGATTATTCAGTTATATTAAAACATTCTTTGATTATTTTGAATCTGATTCTTCAGTTATTGTAAAACTGATTCTTCGGTTATTTTGAGACATTCTTCAATTATTTCGAAACTGATTCTTAAATTATTTTAATACTGATTCTCTAATTATTTTACAACTGATTCTTCAGTTATTTCAAAACATTTTCCAAATATTTTGAAACTAATTCTTTAATTATTTCAATACCGATTCTCTAATTATTTTAAAACTGATTCTTTAACTAGATTTGAACTTTATTGGCTCAGGTTAACTAACATCAATCATGCAATTGCACGTAAATGTGATAATTGCAACATGTGACACGCGTTTGCTCCAGAAAACCCTGGATAGGTACGCTCCTCGGACACCCCTTTAAGGGTATACTCGGACGCGAACGACCCCGACGCCAAAAAAAATTCTTGAAAAATCAGTTTTTGCAGTAACCTCCTTTTTTCTTTTGCCAAAAAAAAACTTCAATGAATGCTTAAAACAACTGTAAAAATAAATACTACTTATCTGCAGAAAAACTATTTATTATAAATATTTTAAAAAATTAAGTAGAAAAAAAAAAAAGACCTGACATAAAAATTCATAAAAAAAAAAGTTTGTCCATATATACAAAAATCCTTTTAGGAATTGATTCTTGAATGTTTAGGACACATCTTGATGTATTTTGGATGAAGTCAGACCCATGGAGGTGAAGATCTGAAATGAGAAAAAAAGAGTAACTTTTTTTGGCCAAAAAAATTTGTCCAAATTTCATGAATTTTTTTGGGTACCCAAATGAAATAGGAAGTGGCTAATTTTTTTAGGGAATAAACATATGTTATCCTAAAATAGAAATATGTAAAAAAATCTTCATTATTTTGTAAATTACATTTATATCAGGGGCCATATCTAAAGGTAATTTTTTGAGTACTTAGAAATTTCGTATAAAAATACATATATTTAATATATAATATGATATTTATGCAGGTAAAAATATACCAAAATATCACAAATTCTATAGGGAACAAGAATATATATAGATGGGGCAGCTTACGCTTCGGATATGTCCACAAAATGGCCGCCAACCACACTGACTCAGACTCCCTAATCTGCCACTTGAAATGTAGGAAGGGTATGTCAATTTCAAGGTGTTATTTACTAATCTAATTATTATTGGATATGCATAAAAATTGTATGGTGGGTTGCTGGATAATTGTCTATTATTTTACGACTATAAAATTGAAATTCTGACCAAAAAAAATTTTTTGAAGGGAAATAAAATCGAAAAAAAAAAAATGTAAAACAATATAATATTTTAGCAAAAAAAAATTGATGATATTCAATCAAAAAAAAAGTAAACAAAATTTTCCGACAAATAAACATCTAGAGGAATCATTACTCTGTGATAGTTCCTTAGTACGTAGTAATTTTGAAAGAATTGGGAAAAAACGAAAAAATGGCAATCACCGGAAAATCGAACACATACCTATATATACGCCATATCTGGCTAAAAAAAAGATAGGCATGGGTAGCCAGATCATCTAGAAACACTTTCCAACACTATAAAAATATAACTTTTGCGACACTACTTGCCAATTCCTTACGGTAACATGACTAAGCGAAAAAATGCAAAACAAATAAAAAGGGGCACTCGCGGAAAAAAGGCTAACATTCTAATACACGGCATTTCAGAAAAAAGAAATTCAGCCACGTGCTAGGCAAACCATCAAGGCACATTTTCCGACAAATAAACATCTAAATGAATCATTACTCTGTGATAGTTCCTTAGTACATAGTAATTTTGAAAGAAATGGGAAAAAACGAAAAAATGGCAATCACAGGAAAATCGAACACATACCTATATATACGCCATATCTGGCTAAAAAAAAAAAGATAGGCATGGGTAGCCAGATCATCTAGAAACACTTTCCAACACTATAAAATTATAAGTTTTGCGACACTACTTGCCAATTCCTTACGGTAACATGACTAAGCAAAAAAATGCAAAACAAATAAAAAGGGGCACTCGTGGAAAAATGGCCATTCTAATATACGGCATTTCAGAAAAAAAAAATTTCAGCCACGTGCTAGGCAAACCATCAAGGCACATTTTCCGACAAATAAACATATAAATGAATCATTACTCTGTGATAGTTCCTTAGTACGTAGTAATTTTGAAAGAAATGGGAAAAAAACGAAAAAATGGCAATCACAGGAAAATCGAACACATACTTATATATACGCCATATCTGGCTAAAAAAAAAATAGGCATGGGTAGCCAGATCATCTAGAAACACTTTCCAACACTATAAAAATATAAGTTTTGCGACACTACTTGCCAATTCCTTACGGTAACATGACTAAGCAAAAAAAATGCAAAAAAAATAAAAAGGGGCACTCGCGGAAAAATGCCCAACATTCTAATATACGGCATCTCAGATAAAAAAAAAAAAGACATGCACGTGTTAGCCCAACCATCAAGGCACACTTTCTAACACATAAACATGAAAAAAAAATCAATAATATACGGCAATTCCTTACTACGTAGTAAATTTTTACAAATATTGAAAAAAAACAGAAATTGGCAACCGCAGTTAAATACCCAATATACCAATAACTACGTCGTATCTGACAAAAACAAAATCACGCATGGGTAGCCAGATCATCTAGACACACTTTCCAACACTAAAAAAGCAAAAGTTTTACGACACTATTTCGCAATATCTTACGGAAAAATGACTTGGCAAAAAAATTAAAAAAAATGAAAAAGGGGTACTCGCGGTAAAATGCCCGACATTCTAATATACGGCATCTCAGATAAAAAGAAAGACATGCACGTGTTAGCCCAACCATCAAGGCACACTTTCTAACACATAAACATGAAAAAAAAATGAATAATATACGGCAATTCCTTACTACGTAGTAATTTTTACAAATATTGAAAAAAAAACAGAAATTGGTAACCGCAGTTAAATACCCAATATACCAATAACTACGTCATATCTGACAAAAACAAAGTCATGCATGGGTAGCCAGATCATCTAGACACACTTTCCAACACTAAACAAGCAAATGTTTTACGACACTATTTGGCAATATCTTACGGAAAAATGACTTGGCAAAAAAAATGAAAAAAAATGAAAAAGTGGCACTCGCGGTAAAATGGTCTTCGTGGTGATGAATGACATTTTAACTAGAAAAAAAATCATGCACATGGTAGCCAAACAATCCATCAAGACTTTCCACAACTGATAACCTATACAAGTTGCACCATTCTACGACAATTTCATAATACGTAATAACTTTGATAATTATGCAAACTACCTTAGAAGGGTAAACTCGGTCGCGCTCGACCCCGACGCGTCTCAGAAATCGGGGAAGGAGTACAGCTACAGCAATGCACATCTGGACACTACTAGAGCGTGTAGGGGAGACACCTCCTGCAGGTCGAGCACCCACAAATTCAGTCACGGGGGTGAGTCACGTGAGAAAAACCTGTTTTTTTTTGACGCTCGGGGTCGCGAACGACCCATCGTACCTATCCAGGGTTATAGGAAAGTAGTATTCGAGCTACGTATTTGTAAAAAAAAAAAAAAAAAAAAAAAAGGAGGGGGAGGAATTTTTTTTTTTTTGAGAAATACGCATCAGCACCTCCCCCCCCCCCCCCCCCCATCCCCAAGGTTCTATAAGGTTTCATCCAATTCACAGATAACTTAAATGTTGACCTTGAGATGAACACCTGAGTTTATGACCTAGTAGATATATGAAGGATTTTTAGGAAAAAATAGCTTCCATGGGAAAGGAAATGCCATATTTTAATTTTATATTCTTTAGTTTTTATCAGCCTTTAGGACAATTATCCAAATAGTTTAATAATTAAAATCACAGTAAAATCAAATTGTGTCCTTTTGAGTTGAATCGTGACTTTGAAAAATAGGTCAACATAAACAATATTTGAGAAAATACTAGCTAACCCTCTGGGTCCCTTCATATTAAAATCCATCAAAATCATCGAAAAAATTATTTTGCTATTTGAATTAATAAGTAACCTTGATAAACAGACCAATAAAAGAAAAAACTTCGCTATATATTTTGGGAATGACGAGTTTAAACATCATTAATATAAATATGAGTAATTTCAAGATATTTTAGTCTAATAACGAGCGGAGAGATGACTGAATCCTGTCAAGATAAACCTTTTTCCACA
>NC_090737.1:14761069-14766069 GCF_036898095.1 Palaemon carinicauda
CCTGGAATCTCCTGGAATCGAGATATGGAAAAGGGAGCGCAGCCACTGCCTTCTGCGAATTCATTCACTGGAAGATTGTTTTTTTTTTTTTTTCTTTTTTTCGTTCAGTTAATAGAATAGCCTCGAGATTGATAGGATGATATAGGTTGAATTAAGCTTGCTCGGAAAAACATGAAACGTGTAATCGAAATATGGCCTCCTGTTTAGTTTGGCTGACTGGAAAATGACAGAGAAAAGGGTATATGATAGATTAGAATGATAATTCGTGCATGTATACCTGTGTGTATCTTCATGTCATAGATATTATTTTTCAGTGCTCCAAATAATTCCATGTTGTTTATTGTATATGAATAATATCTAAATTATATATATATATATATATATATATATATATATATATATGTGTGTGTGTGTGTGTGTGTTGCTTAGTGTATATGGATAAGATTATCTAATATATATATATATATATATATATATATATATATATATATATACATACATATAAATTTATATATATATATATGTATATATATATATATATATAAATATATATATATATATACAGTATATCTATATATATATATATATATATAAATATATATATATACAGTATATATATATATATATATATATATATATATATATATATATATATATATATATATGAAGTATTATAATTCATATCGGGCCTTAACGAAGATGTAGAGTTTATAATCACTACTGTTCCTCAGCTTCAAAAGATATTTTATTTTATAAACATTAAATCACTTACTGCTGTTTGTATCGTACTAAATTTAAGGATTGAGGACTTGTTTATTTTTCTGCTATCTATTGTAGAACGAGAATTAAGTCAACTTGCTCAACAAAATAGAAATTTCAAAAAGTTTGAACGTCTGAAGTTCAACCTATTCAACCTCCTGATTAGGAGCATCATTCCACAATCTGGTCACAGCTGGAATAAATCTTTCAGAATACTGTGTCGTATTGTGCCGTATGATGGAAAGGCTTACCTGTTACAATTAACTCCATATTTAGTACTATATACAGGATGGTACAGTCTGGGAAGATCTGAGTCAATGGCTGATCTGAATTATGAAAAATCTTATGCAATCTGCATAAAGAATTGACTGAACGATGGGGCCAGAAATTAATATCCGCTAGTTTTTAAAATAACAGGATAGTCAGCAGATGAAAACAATACAGGAGACTAATATTCAAAACAAGGTAGAATGGAGAAATAAAAAACCTTTGGGATAGACTGATCGCTGAAAATCTTGTAAGACATTCGCAATAAGACAAATTTTTGTGCAATTGAAGAATAAACAGACCGAATGTTTCTCAAAAGTAAAATTGCAATCAAGAATCACAACTGGATTTTAAATTAAATGTATATAGTTAGAGATATTGCCAATTTAAGAATTTGGATGTTGAGGAGCCAATTTCTTTGACCTATTTCCAATCATGCTTTGAGTTTTACTTCATGCCCCATGATTTTCACCATGCACTAATTTTAGCTAGATATCTATTGAGGGACTCTACAACCATAAGTATACATTCAGGAGTTGGAATTGGTTCAAAGAGAGTAGCATCATCTGCATATGCAACAAGCTTGTTAGTTGGAATTGGTTCAAAGAGAGTAGCATCATCTGCATATGCAACAAGCTTGTTTTCTAGCCCAAGCCACCCATCATGTCTATATACTGTAGTATGAAAAGTAATGGACCGAGAACACTACCCTGAGGAACACCATGTATCACATTCCATTATTCACTATTGTGCCCATCAAGAACTACTCTCAGAAATCTATTTAAGATTCATTAATGATGTTAAGATAACACCAACTTACTCCCAACTGTTCAAGTTTTAAAATAAGGGCCTCATGATAACAAGAGTCAAAGACAACACTAAAATCAAGGCCAATCATTCGAACTTCCTGACCACAATCAAGGGATTTCTGTACAGCGTTAGAAATTTTAAGAAGGGCATCACATGCTCCAAAGAACTTGTGAAAGCCAAGCTGCAAATTATAGGAAAAGATGATTGCTTTCTACATACCTATTTAGACATTTGGCAAAAGACATTCAAAACTGTAGATAATAAGGGAGGTATGGAAATTGGACAGTAATCAGCAGGGTTAGAACTAACACAAACATATTTGCTAAATGAAATTATATTACTAAAATAATCTCTCCTTTCCGATTTTCAAAAAATAAGAAAAGTTGGAAGCTAAGAAATCAGCAGTCTTTATAAAAGACAGAGGAAAAATACCATTTGATTTTATATCTCCCCAAGCGTGAGGGTCCAGTAAATGTGTTTATATTTCACGGGACTGAAAAGAAAAACTAGTTAGTTTAGCCTCAGGAAAACAGGGATGAAGAAGATCAGGTTTCTCTTTACTCTTCTTAATGCCAAACACATCAGCTAAAAGGATTGCATTTTTCTTTGGATAGTTAGTGACAGAGCCATCTGGTTTAAGTAAAGGAGGAACTATTAATTCAACATCAAAGGGCGCCGATTTGAGGGTAGTTCACATTCTTATGTTTTAGCTTCTTGAACTTTCTATGGGATCTTACCCTGCTGCCCTGCAACTGTCATGATATAGAGCTTTCTTTTGTCTCAAGGTTTTATTTTTTCTATTCCACCACCTTCATCAATCATTCATGGTCTAACTTGATTAGTAGTGAGTGAAACAGAGGAATACTTTTTGCCAAGTTCATATGGCCACAATCCCTCTTCTGGTTTATTGTCCAGGGGGGGACTTTAAATCTTTCTTAACCTGACATAAGCAAGACTTGGTTCAATCAATATTCTTCAATTTTCCAGTAAAAGTAGCGTCCTTGGTCAGTACAACGTTCAGGAGCAAGGGATTATCCTTTCACCACCCTGTACAAGTATGATAGACACTTTCCAGTATGGGATACAGCTAGGTTTTATGCACCGTGCCCTACTCCTATTCTGAGTTCTGACCATTCGTCCAGTATCATAAGTGTCGTGCGATCTGTTAGTAGTACACAGTCTAGGTAACTTGGCTCAGCTCTCCTACGCGGGCATGTCTTGTCCAATTAGATTGTCTAACTGATTTGGGGTTAGTTAGGCAGCAGTTTGGATACTAGTATGTTTTTGCAGTATAATGTGAAAATATATTTCCTACTTAGCTGACATTGAATCCCATACTAAGTTTCACAGCAGTGATATCACCCATGTTCTTTGGCAGTGCCTGATAATCACTCCATGAACTTCATCATCTTCATTCACTAGAAAATTTTGAAGCTAGAAGTACTCCGTCGCACTTTCCTCTAGTTTAGCCCACCACGGATCTGCAATGAGAGAATTAATGAGAAAAATATTTGTTGTTGTGCTTTACGAACAGTAAAATCTTTAAACACATGTATCAATTTACTTTATAAACAGTCAATTCTGGAGGAAAATATGTCAGAGTATTTTGTTAGCATTAAAAGCTACTCCACTAGCCTTGAAAACATATGAATCCATATCTTTTTTATGCAAATCGGACAACTACAAATACTAACAAAAGCGTCAACTTCAGATGGTTAATTTGGGGCTATCTTGAAATTATATATATATATATATATATATATATATATATATATATATATATATATATATATATATATGTATATATATATATATATATATATATATATATATATATATATATATATATATATATATGCTTACTTATTCACTTGAAACCCGTCTCCATCTTTAAGTGGAGTAATAGAAAGATGTTACCATCCCGGTTTATAGGAATGTTTCTTGTGTGAGGATGATCTGAGAATTGCTGCTCTTCCCACAAGCTCCGACCATCCACAACCTTCTTGTGATTAATAGGATCTTAATTGTTATTATTATTATTATTATTATTAATTGCTAAGCTACAACCCTATACTCAATTTTTTTTTTTTTTTTAATAAGTCGCATTTGCACTTGCTCACAGCGGTACCCTCTTTTGCTCGGAAAAGTTTCCTGCTATCTGATTGGTTAGAATTATCTTCTCTAACCAATCAGCGAGCAGGAAACTTTTCCGAGCTAAAAGGGCACCCCTGCAAGTCCGTGCAAATCTGCCTCACTAAAAAGAATTGACTATAGTTGGTAAAGCAGGATGCTATAAGCCCAGTTTCAATGGAATCTTCCAAATTGATCCGCCTCATCTTTCAAACCTTCTGACGTCTAGTGTCGAAATTATCTAACAGAAAAAAAAATCCTTATATGTATAACCAGCCCAGTCAAAATTAACTTATTATCAGTGCGCAATTACAAACTTTGCAAGAGCCAAAAATTATCTATAAAGACAACTGAGAAAGTATTCTTTATCGAAACAAAGTATAATGAGCAAGTTTCTCCTTTCATCCTTGCTTTTATTTATCCACGCAATACCGATTTTTTTATATATATATTTTAGGACCTGGCGTTCAACTTGCACACTTTAGAGCCAATTTCCTAACGCTACGGGGAGTTTTCTCTTCCGATAGACATAAAGTTTGAATATAAATTCTGTTTGTTCATATCTCCAACATTTAAAGAGAAACTGACATGAAACGGTTTTCTACTGCGAACTCTTGTGAAATTGGTCACCTACAGAAGATGCTGTTTATGTAAGTAGCATATTAGTGGATATCACAAACAGTATGCTACTTTAGATAATTATTTGTAAGAATTTATCATCATCATCATCTCCTCCTACGTCTATTGACGCAAAAGGCCTCGGTTAGATTTCGCCAGTCTTCTGTATCTTGAGCTTTTAATTGAATACTTCTCCATTCATCATCTCCTTCGCGCTTCATAGTCCTCAGTCAAGTAGGCCTGGATCTTCCAACTCTTTTAGCCCCTTGTGGAGTCCAGCTGAACATTTGGGGAACTACTCTCTCTCTCTCTCTCTCTCTCTCTCTCTCTCTTTCCTTTTAATCCATGTCATTACAATGAGCTTCTCACCACATCTAATTTATTCTGTTGAGTGTATATTATGATCTATGCGATAT
>NC_090737.1:14771069-14776069 GCF_036898095.1 Palaemon carinicauda
TCATATTCATGCGTGACTTTAACGTGGATGTGATTGGCCAAGGCTAAATGCCAATCACGGAATAAAAGAGAGGTGGATGGATTAACACCTCAGGCTGGCTGACTTTGACTTTGCAGAGTGGTGGAGGTCAGAGGTAGTGGATCAAAGTAAGGAGAGCGAAAGTGATTGATTATTTAAAACTAGTGTACGAGATCCGTCAAAAATGACGGCTGAATATTTAGATAGATATGCACGCACACGCACACACGCACAGATTTGTGGGACATTGTGGTTTTGAAATGTACGTTTCGTGGTATCCCTTCTCACGGGGTATGACAACTCCCTCTCCTCCCTACCCGATGGACGGGGAGAGACCGATTACTTATACGTCTGGCAATGTCGCTGAGCGTGACCGGAAATTTATATATATATAGATATATGTGTGTGTGTATATATATATATATATATATATATATATATATATATATATATGTATATATATATAGATATATGTATATATATGTGTGTTTGTATACATATATATATAATATATATATATATATATGTGTGTGTGTGTATTCATATATATATATATATATATATATATATATATATATATATACATACATATATATATATATATATATATATATATATATATATATATATATATATGTATATATATAGCCAGCCACTTGCTCTTCATTATGTAGGTGAGATTGTTCAGCGCACTTTCGTTATCTCTATCAAATAGTTTAATGTTTATGTTTGTCTCTGTTGGCAACGTAATCTAAAAATAATTACCAAATTTTAAGGAAACTAGTATTTAACCCCGAGATTATTATATAATTATTTTTATCTACAAACTTTTGACAAATGAGTTAATGATATAAAATTGTTCATACCTCATCCATCATCTTTATCAAATACATCGTTTTGTCTGTCTGCTGGCAGCGTATTACCCAAATGATTACCGGATTTTAAAGGAAACTATTGTTTGACCTCATGTGGATTATTATTTCATTAATTTCATCTGAAAAATTGTGATAAATATCCTCCGTATAAACCACTGCAAATTGTTCGCAATCTCCATCAAATGTTTGTTATGTAGGATGAGGGGGGGGGGGGGGCTGTAATAAATGTTTCCAGCCAATTTGATCAGAATTTGTTTATTTGTTATAGGGATGCCATTTAAATTATCAGACATCAGGCTTGGATGAAAGATACTAGGCTATATTATTATTATTATTATTATTATTATTATTATTATTATTATTATTGGTGTTGTTTTAGCACAGATGTATCATTATTATTATTATTATTATTATTATTATTATTATTATTATTATTATTGTTTTAGCACAGATGTATTATTATTTTTGTTGTTGTTCCAGCACAGATGTATTATTATTATTATTATTATTATTATTATTGTTATTATTATTGTTGTTGTTGTTGTTTTAGCACAGATGTATTATTATTATTATTATTTTTATTATTATTATTATTATTATTATTATTATTATTATTATTATTGTTGTTGTTTTAGCACACATGTATTATTATTATTATTAATATTATTATTATTATTATTATTATCATTATTATTGTTTTAGCACAGATGTATTATTATTTTTGTTGTCGTTACAACACAGATGTATTATTATTATTATTATTATTATTATTGTTATTGTTGTTGTTGTTGTTGTTTTAGCACAGATGTATTATTATTATGATTTTTATTATTATTATTATTATTGTTGTTGTTTTAGCACAGATGTATTATTATTTGTGTTGTTGTTTTAGCACAGATGTATTATTATTTGTGTTGTTGTTTTAGCACAGATGTATTATTATTATTATTATTATTATTATTATTATTATTATTGTCTTAGCACAGATGTATTATTATTTGTGTTGTTGTTTTAGCACAGATGTATTATTATTATTATTATTATTATTATTATTATTATTATTATTATTATTGTCTTAGCACAGATGTATTATTATTTTTGTTGTCGTTACAACACAGATGTATTATTATTATTATTATTATTATTATTATTATTATTATTATTATTGTTGTTTTAGCACAGATGAATTATTATTGTTATTATTATTATTATTATTATTATTATTATTATTATTATTTTTATTATTTTTGTTGTTGTTGGTATTATTGTTGTTTTTGTTGTTGTTTCAGTACAAATGTATTATTATTATTGTTATTATTATTATTATTATTATTATTGTTTATTATTATTATTATTATTGTTGTTGTTGTTGGTATTATTGTTGTTTTTGTTGTTGTTTCAGTACAGATATATTATTATTATTGTTATTATTATTATTATTATTATTATTATTATTATTATTATTCTAGAACTGATGTGTGCATGTTTTCAAATAGAAAAATTAGTCAGAATAGATACTCTTCTAATTACGATAAGCTTCAAAGATATCGCCTACAAATAATCACAGTCAACTTTAAAAAAAAAAAAAAAAAAAAAAAAAAAAACATGGTTAGGTGTTTATTAAGATGTTAACGTTGAAAATGTATCAGGTTGCTGTTGTCGGACTGAATAGTTAACCGGATTCTTAAATGACTTTGTTAACTTACAATATACACATTGAAATGAAGGAGTGATTTTTGCCATATAGACTTAGTTTTTTTTTTTTTTCTTTTTTTTTTTTAGTGTGCACTGGAGAGTATTTTTCTTATTGATTATCATAGTCATTACTGAAGGGTATATCTATTTATTTAATTATCATATTAATGTTATTATTACTTGCTAACCTACAACCCTAGTTCAAAACGTAAGATGCTATAAGCTCAGGGGCTTCAACAGGGAAAATAACTCAGTGAGGAAAGGAAACAAGGACTGTCTGTCTGTCTGTCTGTCAGATTGCCTTACCATTGTGTAAGACACGGGCTCTTGCCTTAGGCAGCCCGTAATAAAAAAGGAAAATAAAATATCTTAAGAACAGCAACAACATTAAAATAAATATTTCCTATATAAGCTATAAAAACTTTAACAAAATAAGAGGAAGAGAAATAAGATAGAATAGTGTGGCCGAGTGTACCCTCAAACAAAAGAACTCTAACTCAATACAGTGGAAGACCATGGTACAGAGGCTATGGCACTACCCAAGACTAGAGAACAATGGTTTGATTTAGGAGTGTCCTTCTCCCAGTCAGTAATGAAGAGTATTTTCTTTAATTTTAACCAATGTTTAATTTATATTATATTATATTTGTCACTAAAATCTTAGAAGTTCCAACTTCCTACTCTTTTGTAAGAACCTAATCGAAATTAGAATATATATATATATATATATATATATATATATATATATATACATACATACATATATATATATATATATATATATATATATATATATATGTATATATGTATATATATATATATATATATATATATATATATATATATATGTATATATATATATATATATATTTATATTTGTATATATATATATATATATATATATATATATATATTTATGTGTATATATATATATATATATTTATTTAATCATATATATATGTATATATATGTGTGTGTATATATGCATATATATGTCTATATATATGATATAATATATATACATACATACATACATACATACTCACACACATACATACACGTTTACCTTTACGTTTCATACAAAGTTTTTTCCTTGGTATTGAGAATTGTATAGGGGTCCTTTTGTTTATTTCCTTTATCATTTTCTTTCACTGAAGACCCCATTCTGTTGTCCCTGTCTCTCGTTCGTTATTGTTGGGTCCTCTCTTTCATTTTTGGTTATGGTATTTTTTTATAATTATTTTTTTCTGATTTTTACCCATAACATTTTTTTTATTGAAAGTATTTTGTATGGTGGAGTTGGAATTGAAATATTTTGTATTGATGAATCTTTTAGTTTTATATCGATTTTTATATATATTTTACTTTTTCTTTTTATGGTTCATTGTTTCATTTTCATTCACGGCATGTATGATATTGTAGGCTGTTCCCTTTAATATTTATAATGAAATAATTACTTTTCACGAATCCTTTCTATTATTCTAACTTTTTTTTTTATTTGTACCTTGACTCTTCCTACCATTTTATTGTAAATTGTATTATTACTTCTGAGATCATACACTTAACTTCGAGCTCTTCTTATATAATTCAGTGGCATATAATATATTCAGTTCATGGGTCCATTCTATCTATTCATACCGTTCTTAGTGATTCTTTATTTAATTTACTAGTGTACCCGAGCTGTCAAAACTGACGTTTAAATATTTAGACAGATATACACGCTTACACACACATACACACACACACACGCACAAAGATTAAACCCTTCCCATCTCCAAGATCTACATATATAACCCCTCCCCCTTTCCTAACTCGTTCGGCAATTTTTGGGAGAGTGTGGTTTCTGAGTGTATCTCTAGGAATACCCTCTCTCACTAGGATATGACTACTCCCTCTCCCCCCTGAGCGGGACAGGAAAGGTATATATATATATATATATATATATATATATATATATATATATATATATATATGTATGTATGTATCTATCTATTATATATATACACATAGATATATACATATATAAATATATTCATATATATATATATATATATATATATATATATAAAACCAGACGCTTGCTCTTTACTACTGTATATAAGGGAGATTGTTCTGTTTTCATCAGTTGCATTAAATCAGTGGACCCTCATTCATGTGGTCAAAAGTACAATCTCGTCATCCTGTATTATTATTATTATTATTATTATTATTATTATTATTATTATTATTATTTGCTAGGCTACAACTCTAGTTGGTAAAGCAGGATGCTTTAAGCCCAGGGGCCTCAAAAGGGAAATTAGCCCAGTGAGGAAAGGAAACAAGGAAAAATAAAATAAAATACTTTAGCAACAGTAACATTGAAATAAATATTTCCTTTTCAAACTATAAAAACTTTAATTAAACAAGAGGAAA
>NC_090737.1:14781069-14816580 GCF_036898095.1 Palaemon carinicauda
CATGTTGTGGTCAAGCGACTTTATGATTAATATTTGAAAAGTAAATGATAATAATTCTCTCCTACTCAATAAAGAGCAGGTGTCTAAGGGAAGAGGGAGTAGTCATACTCTGTTCAGGGGCTAATCATGAGGCATTCTCGGAAACCACATCTCTCACAAATTGCCGAACCAGTGGGTTGCAGTTAGGAAAGGAATAAGGGGTAAGAAAGGTTGGTTCTGTGCGTGTGTGTGTGCATATCTGTCTAGATATTTAGACGTCATTTTTGACGGGTCGCATATACTAATAGTAAATGATAAAGATGTCATATTTTTCCCTGTTGGAACCCTTGGGCTTATAGCATCTTCCTTTTCCAACTAGGGTTGTAGCCTAGCTAGTAATAATAATAATAATAATAATAATAATAATAATAATAATAATAATAATATGGCACATTGACGAATAAGACATTATATATATATATATATATATATATATGTATATATATATATATATATATATATATATATGTGTGTGTATATATATATATATATATATATATATATATATGTATATTGCTTGTTTTGCGATTCATCCTCAATATTAATATGAATATTAATTTGATAGCACTCCTAAAACTACAACCATTACAGTGTCTCAAGTTCTGGCTGAGATCTTTAGCGAAGTCGACACTCCCCCTCGTGACGCAATATGAAATGACGTACCCAGCATCGCTCGCCTCGAGAGATCGAAAGGAAATAGGTACGTTAATCGAAAATGGTATTGGCAGCAGAAATCACGTTAATGCAGCAATAACATGGAAGGTAAGTGACTGAGACACGTTTAGTGCTCATCCTGGAAGGATCAAAATATTTTCTGTGAGAAATTCACGATTGTAATGTTCTGATTCCAGAACAAACTCCCCCCCCCCCCTGCCCCCAAGTTTTTAAAGGTCGTTCATGAAATGGCTGAGGCAAAGGACAGTGATAATGTCCTAGAGAATTGTCTTATTTACGTATCAGTGCCCAAGCCCATTCCACCCAAGCTAGGACCAGGGAGGGCCAAACAATGGTTGCTGATGACTCAGCAGCTAGACCTATAGGCTGCCCCAAACCTTTCCCTTTCCGTAGCTCAGAAGGATGATGAGGTTGCAGGCACTACAAGAAGCTATCGAGCTTGAGTGGGTCTCGAACCCCAGTCCAGCAGAACGTTAGATTAGGGACGTTTCCAATAGGCTACCACATTACTGTGATGTCTCATGTATATAAGAAGGCATAGATGTTATGAATGAATTATAATAGCAATTATTTTATTTATTTATTTACTTGTTTAATTGTTTATGCATCAAACTATTAACAGTAAATTAATGGGGGAATTAAAGTAAATTACAGATGTAATGTGGCGTGAAATTATTTGTTTCCTGTGTACCTATGTTAGACATGGCAGTATGACCCCTAATAATATGTAGTTATTTGAAGGTCAATGTGATGAAAGTTTCCATAAAGAAGCAATAAGCAAATTTATATGTTGAGCAAATCTCGTTAACAGCATTAGAGTTATTGCTAATTACATTTAACTACGAAAAATGCAGAAGCTCATAGGTTGGCCAGGGCACCAGCCACCCGTTGGGATACTATCACTAGAGAGTTATAGGGTCCTTTGACTGGCCAGACAGTACTACATTGGATCCTTCTCCCTAGTAACGGTTCATTTTCAATTTGTCTACACACATACACACCGAATAGTCGGGCCTATTCTTTACATATTCTTCTCTGTCCTCATGCACCTGACGTACACTAAGATTACCAAACAATTCTTCTTCACTACTGCACTGTAATTGTTCAGTGGCCACTTTCCTCTTGGTAAGGGTAGAAAAGACTCTTTAGCTATGGTAAGTAGCTCTTCTAGGAGAAGGACAGTCCAAAATCAAACCATTGTTCTCTAGTCGTGGATAGTGCCATAGCCTCTGTACAATGGTCTCCCACTGTCTTGGGTTAGAGTTCTCTTGCTTGAGGGTACACTCGGGCACACTATTCTATCTCATTTATCTTCCTTTTGTTTTGTTAAAATTTTTATAGTTTATGTAGGAGATGTTTGTTTTAATGTTACTGTTCTTGAAATATTTTATTTTTCCTTGTTTCCTTTCCTCACTGGTCTATTTTCCCTGTTGGAGCCCCTAGGCCTATAGCATCCTGGTTTTCCGACTAGGGTTGTAGCTTAGCAAGCAATAATAATAATTATAATAATAATAACGGGAACACATTTATACAAGCAAATCCTTATACACATGCTTCAACATTAAGAAAAGGATCTAGATGAGAAAGTTTATGTTTTAAGTCAGGAATTTATTCATCAAGATCTCGATTTCATATATTCCTTTATGTGATTTTCACTAGAAAAAAAAATGAAAGGAATAAAGATTATCCTTCCTTTTGAAGCTTCAAACCCTTGTTATGAAAGGTCAAAAGACTGAATTAATTGCTGACTCATTGTGGATTTCGCTGCAGACATGTATATTGTGGGAAAAATCCCTTTATATATTTATGTATTATGAATCTAAGTATTTTATTGTAAATAGCATTTTATTATTATTATTATTATTATTATCATTACTTACTAAGCTACAACCCTATTTGGAAAAGCAGGATGCTATAAGCCCAGGGTGCTTCAACAGGGAAAATTGAATTAAGCAATAAAATAGTTAAAATAATTTTTCATGTAGTGATATAGCAGGCTTCAAATGTACCATTAAACGAAAGGGAACTTAGCAATGGGTTGCGAACCTCTTTGGTGGGAGGAGAGTAGCCTTAAATGGCAAATGCGTCTCGTCATTTGAAGATAATGGTAACCCCATCTTCACTCCTGTGGAATGCCAGGAAAAAAGAGTAATTTTCTTTCCGTCATGTTTAGTAAGAAAGTCATTCACAGCCCCATGGCTGTATTTAAATGTATAAAGGCCACTCATGAATGGCAGAGGCAAGGGGCTGTAACATTGCCCTATCAAGCAGGACAGTGCCATAGAGACTGACCATACATACTTATGATCAGCGCCCAAGTCCCCTCTCCCCCCCAAAAAAAGTTGTGACTAGGAGAGTCAGGCAGTGGTTTCACGAAGGTAAAAAGAGAGAATGAAATGAATGAATGGTTAGGAAATTTAGTATATACTGGAAGAAAAAGACCTTACTTGAAGTGGAGTTGCAAGATAGGTTGAGAGATTATGTAGAGAAATGCAAGAGGATGGTCATCATCATAGCTTATCACGCCAAACAGCCAACCACTGAAGCGAACTTACATTGACATTAACTAAGTCAGAGTTGTCCCAATTATGAGATATTGGGCATGACCGGAGAATATGATTGATGGTCTGGGCATTTTCTCTACGTTCGCAGGACTGGCCTGTTATAAGGCCCCATTTAACTAGATTGTCACTTCTTGCCACTCCGTCAGCAATTTCTTCAGTGGTGTCCCGCACTGCGTTTTTTTTTTTTTTTTTTTTTGGGGGGGGAGGGTTTAGTTTCCTGTAAGAGTCCTTCTATCATTCTGCATTGATATTTTGGCTGGTAGTCCGTTCACAGTGGCAAAGATCTTTTTTACTTAAGTCTACTTGGAACCGGAACATGAGGATGTAAAGGGCGTCTTGATTCCAAGATTTCTTTGCTCTTTTCAGTTTTTTTTTTTTTTTTTTTTTGTATGCCTCCTGATTTCTCTGAGCACTACCAGTGAGTTTGCAGAGGGTGTTGGTGGGAGTCGGACGTAGTGTTCCTGTGATGCTCTGCATGCCTCATTAAGCATACGGTATATTATCTTGGCATGCAATGATCTGCTCCACATTGGTCCACAGTACTTATCTGGTGTATAGCAAAATGGTAAGGCAGTTGTTTTAGTGTGTGAGCATTGGCTGCCCACTTGATTCCTGCAAGTTTTTTTAGCAGGAAATTGCGAGAGCCAATCTTCCTTCGAAACTTTTGTATATGGGTGGCAAATGACAGAGTTCTGTTCAGTCTTACCACTAGATACACGGGAGACTGGTGATGTTCTAGCTCTTTGCCATGCCAGATGATCTTGCATTTGCAATTGACTTCTTTGGTTCTCAGAAGGAATGCACATAGTTAAGTCTTAGGGGGTTTGGATTCAGAGACCACTTGTCATAGTACTGCCCTATCTGCTTTAGGGCAGCTGATAGTTGTGTTTCTACTTCTGGAAAGGTGGTGGCCTGTGTGGCCAGACACAGATCGTCTGCATAGATGAATCTGCAGATGTTTGGGGGAATGGTTGATCATTAGTTTTTATATTGAACATCAGTGGTGCAAGGACTGAGCACTGACGTAGGCCATTCTTTTTTGCTTGCCATCTACTTTTAGTGCCATCCATCTCTACATAATATTTACAGTTGTCTATGAGACTTTGGATTATATCCATTATAGTCTTGTTTTTCAATGTTTTGGATAGGTTCAGAAGTAGGCCTTAGTGATTCACAGTCCGTATGCAGCGTTAGGTCTATGAACAAGAGGGTGGTGGTCAGTTATAAGGTCAGGGAGGTGAAGGTATGTATCAAAAATGGCTTGGAGGTAAGGAGAGTTTCAAGAGAACAATAGGTGGTTCTACAAGGATCTCAGAGTAATGGATGTAAATGGTTAGATGCTGTCTGAAGATGATGAAGTCCTGGATCAATAGAGTTGATAGTTTGATGACACTTTAGAATGTTGAGGGTAGAAGCGTGGGTTGATGTAAGTTTGTGAATCTTGTTAAAGTGATAGTTGGAAAAATAAAAGGGTTAAAAGAACAAGTGGAAACTGACATTGTACAGTTAATGTAAGTAACTGTAGTGGAAGGACTTAAACCAGCAGATTCGTATAAGTTTTTAATCTTATCAGATGTTAGTAGGATGAGAGATATGGTTCACCGAAAAGATGAATCAATAAAGGTAGCAGAATTTGTGCAAAAACTTGAAGGAAGCTTGAAGGGTCTGTGGGATTGCAGGCTATGTTACATAATGGAATTGTTGAGCAAATTTTCTTCTGTTACACAATCCTGACGCTGACCTGGTCAGTCACTGAGTCACTTTCCACTATCGAACCGTCTGGTTTCTGTGTTTTAATTCATTCAACTCTTTATATCTTCACATGTTTCAACTTCTGAACTTCCTTCCATACTTTCCCATAAGTAGTGACGAAATTCCACGAACAATTTACCCTTTGGCCTCATCCAGCTTAATCTTTCTTCTAACTTCACATACAACACTTTTAAGAACACTGACTTCATCGGCTTTACATTCTCTTCAAACATCTCTCGATTTACATCGTTTATCCAGAAATCCATTTTTCTCATACAAACAAACACTCACACATCGTTATACACAGTTTATACTAGTGTACGTGACACGTCAAAAATGATGGCTAATATGTAGATAGATATACTGTACAAACACAGCTTTCCTAACTATATTCCCTCTCACTAGGGTAGTTAAACGTCTGGCAATACCGCTGAGCATGACCGAAAATAAATATATTTATTAACCAGACCAGACACTTGCTCTATTATATATATATATATATATATATATATATATATATATATATATATATATATATGTGTGTGTGTGTGTGTATATATATATACAGTATATATATGTATATATATATATATATATATATATATATATATATTATACAGTCTATAAATAGGTGCTGATTTAGAATGTGGCCTACCTTTTTATTCTGGTTTAGTATGTGGCCTACCTGGCTTGTTAGGTTAGGTTAGATTAGGTAAGGTTAGGTTAATTTAGGCCACATACTAAATCAGAATTTTGTAGGCCATATTCGAAAGGTAGGCCACATACTAAACCGCCACCTATAAATATATATCATGCGTTACTAAGTCCACTGCAAATCAAAGGCCTCAGAGATGACCTTCCACGCTTTGTCTGTTCATGGACTTCCTATGCCAACCAGTAGATTTTCTTAGCTCGTCAATGCATCGTCTTCTCCCCCTTCCCTTGCTTAGTTTTTAATCTCTAGTGATCCATTCTGTTTTTCTTAATATCCTTTTACTATTTGTCATTCTTACTATATGTCCAGCCCATGCCCATTTCTTTTTCTGACATATTGTTAGAACATCCTCTACTTAAGTTTGCTCTCTTATCTGTGTTGCTCTTTTTCTGTCTCTTACATACATACATACATATATGTATATGTAGTATATATATATATATATATATATATATATACATATATATATATATATATATATATATATATATATATATATATATATATATATATATATACTGTATGTATGGAACATAAAAACAAAAGTATTTAATGAGATGGCCCTATCAGTATTAACTTATGCTTCAGAAACTTGGAGCCTTACTAAAGTCTTAGAATATAAGCTAAATTAGTTAAAACTCGGTGAGCTATGGAAAGAATGGTGATGGGAATAACACTATGAGAGAAAGAGAGTAACATGGATACGAGAGCAAACTAAAATTGAGGATATTCTAAAAACTCGTAAGAAAAAGAAATGGACAAGGCCAGGACATATAATGAGAATGACAGACAATAAATGGACATTAGGGGTCTTTTCGGTTTGAGTGCCTATCGAATTTTAATGTTTTTTCTTATTCCAATGTATGTATTTTGATGTGGAAAACCCAAAAATGATAACCATTTTGTGGAGAAATTATTTATTGATGGATGTGATAGGTAGTGGCTGTAAGGGGGGGGGGGTCGCAGGGGCTAGGCCTAGGTAGGGGTACAGGGCCCTAGGTTAGGTGGTTGTATTAGGTTCGGTATTGTCCCGAAAATCACTGTGGCCTTAAGGGGGGGTCGCAGGGGGGGGGGGCCGGAGGCCTCCCCCCCTGGTAGGCCTAGGTAGGGATACAGGGCCCCTATGCTAGGTTAGGTGGGTTTTCTTAGGTTCAGTAGTGCCCTGAAAATCTAGAAAGCGCACAGAGAAATCGCAGCATTTCAGTAAGATATTGATTGATATAAGCCAATTTAAGTGTTAATAAATAATTTCTCCACAAAATGGTTATCATTTTAGGGTTTTCCACATCAAAATACATACTTTGGAATAAAAAAAACATTTAAATTCGATAGGCACTCAACCCGAAAAGATCCCACATTAGGAATAACAGAATGGGTCCCTAGAAAGTGTAAAAGAAGCAGAGGAAGGAAGAGAAGACGATGGATCGACGAACTAAGGAAGTTTGCGGGCATGCACTGGCAGCGAAAGGCCACAAATAGACGGAATTGGAAGGACATGTCTGAGGCTTTTGTTCTGCAGTGGACTAGTAACGGTTGATAATGATGATCATATATATATATATATATATATATATATATATATATATATATATATATATATATATATATATATATAATTGAACAAACCATTCAATCGAATGACAGCAAAATCAAGCGGGTGGCTAATCATAACATCCCCACAACTGTAACAATATGAATAATACATTCAACCCTGAAACCATTTTGGTGGTCAGCCGTTACTAAGCAACACTGCTGGGAAACTCTCTCTCTCTCTCTCTCTCTCGCTCTCTCTCTCTACACTACACACTTGTGTAATGCTATTCCTGTTACAATCAAACATTATATTCGACCTAAGTCACGAAATTTTTATCGATTACGTTTTCACATACGAAAGATGAAAAAAAAAATAAACAGGAAAAATAAAAGTGAAGTGATTTCTTTCAATCTGATACCCGGTTAGGCGATCGCTCACTCTCTCGCTCTTTCCCTCTCTCTATCTCTCTCTCTCTCTCTCTCTCTCTCTCTCTCTCTCTCTCTCTCTCTCTCTCTCTCTCTCCCCCGCTTGCCATATAACGAAGTTGCCACGTATCGATTTATTTTCGCGATCTACTTCAGGTTTTTATCGTGTTCTTCGGACCATTTCGTCCCCTTAATGCTGCCCTCCTTTCCTCCTCCTCACATTCTTATTTCCTTCCTCCCTCCCTTCGCATCTCGGTGTCATAAACATCTCATAATCTAAGTAAGTCGTCTGCCAACTTGACACCCAGACGTCCGGGATCTAACTTAGCTGAGCAGCAAGTTTGTTCATCAGTTGATCTCGAGAGTCCCTAACTCGTAGTACACATAGGAGGCATTCAAGCTCCTGCCAAAGTATACACTTCTAAGGGATATATGGCGACAGATGCATTATCGTCATTTACCCCTACTCTTCTCTCTCTCTCTCTCTCTCTCTCTCTCTCTCTCTCTCTCTCTCTCTCTCTCTCTCTCTCTCTAGTGACATTGAAAGTTTATTATCATGAAAGGAAATTTATGATTATTAGTAAACCAGTTCATTCTTTTAATCATTTGGTTAATTGCTTTGTACTTTCAAAGTTCGTTTCAGTTTTTAATCTAGCACGTCAACTTCGCCTTATAGTCTGCTAATCTTATTTGTTAAATTTGTAAATCTTATATATTTCATTAAAATTGCTCTAAATTAACTTGTGAGCGAGAGTCGTGGACAAACTGGGAGAGTAGAGTGGCCTTGACACATGAACTCTAAGCCCCCCCCCCCCCCCCCTCCCCCCTCCTCCGGTCTCTCTCTCTCTCTCTCTCTCTCTCTCTCTCTCTCTCTCTCTCTCTCTCTCTCTCTCTCTGTGATGTAATTTTGCCATGTATTCTACCACCGAAATCATCTCAAATGGCGAATCCCTTCTATCGTTCAACCGTATTCCAACTCTGCAACAGGCAAGGTTTGTTTGTATGTTGTGTTTGATATAATAAAATCAACAATCTTCACACGGTAATGATGCCAGAATCACCATATAGTCATTTCTCTCGCCGTTCTGTTATTTTCTCTGCGTCTTTTTATCCATTCTATTATGAACAAATAATTAAATATTATATGATTACTGCATTATTACATAATTTGATTAATATTAGTAAGTAGTTTTGTGGAGAAAAAAACTAAAAAGTTCGTTCCCAAAAAGCGAGAGCTGGCAGCTCCGTCGGCTGGCGAGGCGAGGCTATATAAACACGAAGCACGGCTCGCGGGATAGGTAGACGGATAAATGAGTGTCATGAGTGTAGGTGTACGCAGCTGCTGCTTTCTCAGGTTTTAGGACTTGGGGGACGATACTTTTTAGTGCTTTAATAGACATTAAATTTATTATTTTTATTTTTTTTGTGATCAAAATGTTACCACAAAGTGTGACGACATCATCTCAGGGAGTAATATTTGGATCTCAACTCGTCCAAGCAAACTCCAGAACCCCTTACAGCGATGCTACACAGGTAAGGTTAATAAGTGCTTTTAAATGCAAGCAATTTCCTCAATATATCACTTCTTTAATTTGCTTTCGTGTGTGAGAAGTACTGCTTGTAAGGAGAGACAGTGGTGTTCGTAATTTCACGTACACAGGTGATATCTAGTGGAAAAAAGTTGAAGTCCAAAAATTTACATATTCTAATGAAATTAATTTTAAAAAAAAAATTCTGTGTCATTTGTGGGAAAATAGCTCGTGCCCTTGAAATTAACTGGACGTTGTCTGCTTACCAGATTATTTCTAAAATAGTATTTAGAGGTAAAAATTTTTAACTAACTTTGCGAGTGAGAGAAACAAGTTTGAAGTTGTGTTGGAAGTTATCATAAAAACCACGTTATCAAGAATTACTTCTTAATAATATTCAATTTTAATGGAGCCAATTCAATATGTAATATAATTTTTACGTTGAATAATTCGTAAGGCGATTTTCTAACCCGATTAAGAATTATTTTGATATTTTGACATTATCAAATTTTATTAATTCCAGCCAAGTATTAATTAGCCTAGACTCAGTGATAACATATCCGTCGACGTATTTTTACATTTATTATTTTCAATCTTTTTTATTTTTATCTTAAATTTATATTATTTTGGTGCTTAGGTCATTATTTTTCATAACTTATAAATTCAGTATGTAAGCGTGTTTTTATTTATTTTAAACTTACCCTATAAAATATCAACTAGTTTGTTACCAAGGCCAACATGTACGCCTAGACTAAGTCGTTTTATTCGAAATTTATATTTAGTTATTATTATTACTAGTCAAGCTACAACCCCAGTTGGAAAAGCAAGATGATATAAGCCAGAGTGCTTCAATAGGGGAAAATAGCCTAGTGAGGAAAGGAAGTAAGGAAACAAATAAATGATAACAAATTAACAATAAATCATTCTAAAACGACTATATTAGTTTAAAATTCGTATTAACCAACCAAATTAGTAAAGTTCTTTTTGGTAATAATTACGAAAATGTTAATGCTTTAGTTTATCAGTATTAAGTCATGTTTGTTTTCATATATTTTAGTATATAAATTCGTGTCTTAATAAATATGCCTACAGATTTATTCACATTAAGTATAAACTTCGACTACAACCTTATTCGGTTTATAACAAATAGTGTGAATGAATGTTGAAATCAAACCATATCAGTGGGAATTACAATCGATCTCTCGAAGACCGCTCCACTGCAAGAGAGAGAGAGAGAGACAGCCGTAACGGTCTGGCCGTGATTGTGGCCTATGCAAGACTACGAAAAGTTTCATTGGGAAGTAATGTTATATGTAGTCTTGGTGTGGATTTGCTCGCTCCGCCAGATCAATACTTATTTAATCTTGGCGAAGGAAATGGAAGTGATAAAAGTCCCCAATATAATTTTCGGTACTTTATACGATGTTAATTCTTTAAGTATTGGTGTTTTATTTATTAATGTTCACGTTTTAAATTTCACTAGACCGAGGTTTCATTAGTAATATGAGTTAGTGATATATATATACACATATACATGTATATATATACATTTGTATTTTTATATATATATATATATATATATATATATATATATATATATATATACACATGTATATATATATATATACACATGTATATATAAATACATGTATACACACACACATATATATATATATATATATATATATATATATATACATGTATATATACATATATATATATATATATATATATATATATATATATATATATGTACATGTATATATACATATATATATGTATATATACATATATATGTATATATATATGTACATGTATATATACATATATATGTATATACATATATATATATATATATATATATATGTGTGTGTGTGTGTATAGTATGTGTATTTGTTTCATCCAATATTTAGGTATATTATTTAAATATACACTCTTCATTAAGACAAATATCTTACTAGTCAAATTAGTTTAGCAAATAGTGCATCTAGTTATATGCATTTGCTTTGGAAGATATAGTTTTTTTTTTTTTTTTTTTTTTTTGCAAGATTAGAAAGGGTTTTTACAGTGCTAGTAATAAAATTTTAAATATAAACAGAGGAATCTGTTTTATTTCTTAATTCATTCAGTTCGAGATGCTGTAATATGTAGTGTTAAGTCACCCAAGTTACGAAATTTATATAATTACGACACCGATTGTGTAGGACTAAACAACCGTTGCTATCAGAACATTAATGTTTCGTAAAAATGAGAGAGAGAGAGAGAGAGAGGAAGAAGAGGGAGAGAGATTCTTGGCAGATGTCTACCTTAGCTACAGAGGTCTCACATGGTACCAAACCTTCATGAGACTTAGGGAAGGTATGATTGATGTACCAGAAAGGCGGGATTTACTGTACACATCTATCGTCCTCCCGTACCTTAGTTAATATTCTCTCTCTCTCTCTCTCTCTCTCTCTCTCTCTCTCTCTCTCTCTCTCTCTCTTGTCATGCACATATGTTTCAGTAACCCAGTCAGATTACTCACTGTTGGGTAATGAAATAGAAAGTGTGGACCAAGAGGAAGATCTTGGTATTATTATAGTTAGGATTTGAATTTCACCAAACAGAGCATAAAAGCTGAAAAGAGAGCACAGAAACTAATGGGCTACATAAAGAGACAATTCAAATACAGAAAGACACTGTACTACAGATGTACACATCACTAGCAAGGCTCCATCTAGGATATGGAGTCCAATGCTGGGCTTCTGTATTCAAAAGGATATAGATAGATTGGAAATAGTACAAGCTAGTGTCACCAAACTAGTTCCAACACTAACGCTATTCGGATATAGACGGAGAATGGAACGTTTGAACTTATTTGATATACAAATAAGTTCAAATAATAATAGAGACATTCAAAATTTTTTAAGTAGTAACAAATGGAGATTACAACAATCTATTCACGCTTAGCACAAATCAGTTCAAGAGGTAACGGATACAAACTGGAATTGAAAAGATACAACACCTCTCAATGTGGTAATTTCTTTACATACAAAATAGCAAATACTTGAAATAGACTTCGAGCGGATGTAGTAAACAATAACACAGTAAACGAGTTCAAGAATAAGTTAGACAAGATCATAAGAACTCTGTAAATGGTCTACCAAAGAGCAAATGGAGTTTCCGCTAATGGACTTAAAAAAGTCTGAGACATCCAAAATCTCTCTCTCTCTCTCTCTCTCTCTCTCTCTCTCTCTCTCTTCTCATATTTAAGTTTTTATATCCCCAGTCCATTGTAAAAGTCATTCCAAAGTAAATATTAAACACATCAAAAGAAAAAGTAATACTTAATGATAGAATATTTTAATAGTGATAATTGTTGTAAATGAGTATTTACAAGAAAACTGTGGTAAAAATACTTAGTATATTTTCAGCACTCGACAAATGAAGGTTGTACGATACCAGTTTATACTTTTATTTTTGTTTACATCCAACACAAGTTATCAGCAGGGAGCGGGCGGTAATAAGAACGAGTTTGTGTCCTTGTGTGTTCGTACGTGCGCATGTTTGAGGTTGGTTGGTTACCAGCTGATTGGTAATAGAAGTGCCCTACCATCAACAGTAGAACTGGCTTGTTTTGTCATTTAGAGAGACAGTATAATCACTGCAATAATTTCTACAGTATTTGAACACTGGTTATTGACTTTTTTATTTTTAATTAGGTTTATTATGGTGGTGATGTCCTTATCTTATGTAGCCTACTAAAATTGTCCTGTTTACTCACGTGATAGCTAATGTAGGACAGTGGTATATGTGTTAAGCCTAGTAACAAGATGATACTTGGGGCCTACTTGCATAGAAACAGCCGATCAGCTTCATGTCCTATCTTCCTATCTTATTTTACTGCCCTTCACTACAGCGACACTAATTTATAGCCTTACAATTGTACCGTTCCTTATCTCATGTAGTGAATGAGCCTTATGAATGATTGGCTGGTTGATAAGCTCTTCCAATAGGCCTAGGCATTTCGGTCCCTTGCCTGCAGTTAAAGAGACGTTCAACCGGGTTCAGACAATAGCCGCAGGCGGCCTGTAGGCCTAGGCCGAGGAAATGACCAGCTGATTGTTGTTAAACGTTCTCGATTTTGATTTGAATATGAAGGAAGTTCATACTTCGAGAGGGTAAAGGGATGGGAATTGTTATGTTATTTCAATCTTTTTTTGTGATTTTGTATAAGGAATTTTATTTTTTGTAATTATCAAATTATGGCATTTCACTTGGCTTAAGTACTTTTTCCAAGAGGTGTCATTATAGATTGAGTACTATAACGAAATATTACTTAATTCGCTTAGTAGAGAAGATAAAACTGTTCTATACTCTTGAATTTTTGTAGATGAAAAAAAAATCTATAATTTGTTGGTGAAACCTCTGAAAAGTGTTGGAGTTTCAATAATGTCACCTGACGTTGTGGTTCGACATCCGAGTTAAACTAGTTTTTTTTTTTACTTCATCTCGCTGAAGCGTGGTTGACTCCTATTGTGTTTATTTTGTGACGTTTTATTATTTTATTTGAAACCATTTATTGCTGCAACTAGTTTATTATATGCAGTTTTCAAGAGGCAATTCTGCATTTTGTTGGCGTTTTTTCAAAGTGGTACCTTATATAATTTAGTTTCGATTTTTGTTTAAAGCTTACTGTTGACTATTTTTAAACTTCTCCAGAATTAGAAGTGTTATCAAACAGGTAATGTTATTTGGAATGAGCTTCTATTACTGTTTTTCCCCGATCTTTGTCTTATATACTGAGGAAGAGAAGCGCTAATGTAGGTCGTCAAGGGTCATTTGTCTTTGATAAATGCCTGGTGATGCTGATTCCTCCTCCTCTCCTGAGAGAGAGAGAGAGAAAGAGAGAGAGAGAGAGAGAGAGAGAGAGAGAGAGAGAGAGATTATCTCTTCCTGACCGATGAGACAGGAAAGGGTCTCTCTCCTTTGTTTATTGACAGGCAAAGAAGACGGAAAAGTACGGCCAGTTTTTCCCCCCGTCTCTTTAGTTCTAGTAGATAGGGTTGATTTTATGTTCTCCTTTTCTGTTGTGGGGTGGGGGGGATTTTCTGATCCGTATATAACCATCTCCAAAATGAAACAAAAACCATATTAGTTGTTTTTTGTGTGTTGGAGGAAGCCTAAACACGATTGTTACACACACACACACACACACACACACATATATATATATATATATATGTATATGTATATATATATATATATATATATGCATATACACGCACGTGTTACGTGTATGTAGTTTTGACAAGCTAAATATATCGCTATATTTATTTACATTTTACTATTGATACAGTACTGGTCTGAATATTATGAAAATGTTAGTCTCATTAATATTAGTGGAAGCCTAAGTGTTCTGGCCTTCTCTGCTGCACGTAATACACACACACACACACACGTGTCGTTACGTTTATGTAGTTTTGACAAGCTAGATCTATCGCAGTATTTGTTAACGTTTTACAGTTAATATAGTGCTGGTCTGTATATTAGTAAAATGTTAAGTCACATTAATATTAGTGGAAGCCTAAGTGTTCTGGCCTTTTCTGCTGCACGTAAATGTCCGTCTACAAGAAATACTGGGCACAGCCCACTTCCATCAGCCACACCATTCTCTTTTCTCGTGATGACCAGAAAAGCAGGAAAACTCGTAGTTCCCTGGTGGCCAGCACGAAATAGAGAGATTAATGTTTTATCTTTATTTTTTTCCATTTGTTGTTCCTTCAGTTTTGTCTTGGTCTGTCAGGCTGATCATGCACTGAATTTTCCAAGGGAAAAGTGACTTGGTTCGTTTTAACTTTACGTGAACGAGCAGAAATAGCCTTGGCTTATTTGATTGAAAATCGATATGCATGAGTCAGTCCATTTAAGTATGATGAACCGTTCTTGAAATTGGTATTATATTCAGAAATTTTCCTTCTGAACGAAGCAGACATTTAAATCCGTATTTGCTCGTGAATTGGCAAATGTCATCTTGTTTTTTGATTTTGTACCCTCGCCAAGGATAAATTCAGAATTACTAAAATACGATGTAGTGGAAATAAAGTTAATTGCAGGGTTAAGTCTATCAAGCTGCATTTTAGATTAGACATGCAAGTTCCAATGGGTTCTTATGATATATACCTTGTTTAATGTAAGGTAATTCATTAAAATCACATTGTCCGTGGGCGCTTATCGTAATGTTGTAAACTTATTTATCGCCGTAACAGAAATGCCATAATTTTTTTATTTGTCCATATTCATGAGAGTTGCATGTGTTCCTAAGTAACTCTTAGCTGGTGTTATTGCTATGACTTTCGTAAATTATTATTAGTTTTATTGCTCATATTTATCATGATTGTTGTTTACTGTCCCTTGCTGCAAACATGCGTGTATGACAATAAACACGTTTTTGCATTTACATCTCTCCCTCTCCTGGCTGGTGCGTGATGCAAAAGGTGGTGGTGGTGGTGTCGACCCTGGTGGATGGACCAGGGTGTGGTGGTGGTGGAGAAGCACACTGATGGTGATGTCCTTGGTTGCTGGGGATAATGGTTCTCCCTCCGGTTAGTGGTAGGGTGCTGATGGAGAGAGAGAGAGAGAGAGAGAGAGAGAGAGAGAGGAACGGTGGTAGTCAGCAACATGAGCAGAAGCACACCAACACCGCAACCACCACCTTCAGCAACTAGCGAATTGAGAGAGAGAGAGAGAGAGAGAGAGAGAGAGAGAGAGAGACGTCCACGTGACGGGTCTCGCGACATTAAGCAGAAAGACGAAAGTTACGTTGGCGATATCTTCGGAAAAGATTAACTACACGAGATGTGTTTTTTAATCAAGTAATTGGTATTACATCGGTAGATGGGCGTGCTGTATATTTGAGCTTATAATGCGCGCACACGTGTACGTACTTCAAATTGTTATTGTTATTATTATTACTTGAGAAACTACAACCTTATAATGCGAGCACGCGTGTACGTACTTCTGATTATCATTATTATTATTTATTACTTGCCAAGCTACAGCCCTGGTTGGAAAAGCAGGATGCTCTAAGCCCAGTGGCCCCAACAGGGAAAATAGCTCGGTGAGGAAAGGAAACAAGAAAAATAAAGTAGTTTAAGAACAGTAACAACATTAAACTAAATATTTCCTATATAAACAATAAAAAATTTAACAAAACAAAAGAGGAAGAAAAATGAGATAGAATAGTGTGCCTGATTGTACCCTCAAGCAAGAGAACTCTTAACCCATTAGTAGGCACGTCTGTAGTTGGGTGTTCAGTTTGAGCCCCGATTTTTTGTTCACCAGACATGTTACTGGTGGAACCAGTAGAGCGAATCGCCCAGTCAGAGAGAGAGAGAGGGAGAGGTAGCGAACTTGTTGCTGCATGTTTTATTTTGCTCTGTCCTTCGGGTTCCTAAGTCACGTGTGGATGATTTAAGACTAAAGGTTATCTCTTATATTCACTGTCTTTTTGTTAATTAATCATATTACAGCTTAACAAATTACTACGAGTATTTTGACGATCTGGCAGTCACAAAAGAACAGACTTCTCTTTATGTTTGAATTGTTTAATTTGTAAATGTATTGAAATTGAATATTAGTCTGCAAATTAGTTTATGCTAATTGCACTTGGAGTTAGTATCTTCGTGCTGTGCTCAGTAATACCATTATTGTAATAAGTCTAAATTCTACGCAAAGATTAAAGATTTTTCGACTTGAGAATTGTATGCCATGTATGGTGAAAAGGGAAAAATATAGTCTGATTTTTTTTTTTAATATCCCTTGGACTGTAAAAGACAAAATCCGTGTACCTTAGCAAATAATAATAATAAACGAGGTGATGGATTCTTTAATCCTTGTTGCATAAGTAACCATGTTCTCGCAATTTATTTTTGTAAAAATCTACGGGGTTCACTAGCGCAAGTTTGCTAAAATATGCATGTTGATTCATATATCGGTCTAATGAAATCCTTAATACGAAGACTCCATTACCCATGTTTTAAGGGTGAATTATTTTCTCCATAGACATAATTGTCACTTAGCGAATGTCAGAGAAAAATGGAGAAATAATGACATTACCCCACAGCAATGGTGTACAAAATGTTTGTTTCCTAAGTATCCCGACTTCCAATTCTGATAATCTTCTAGTCCTTCCTTTAGGGATTATGCTCGTCCCATTCGTTATCGAAGTGTCCCTCTCCTTCATCCCAACATTTAAAGCTCTCATTCTCCCTCCTCCTCCCCCTGGCACACGAATCCCAATGGCTTTAGTGGACTCCCAACCTTTTCCGAGTCTCACCCTTCCCTCAACCCTGCTTATGCGATGCTCCCTCGTATCTTTTCCACTTTTGCTCCTGTTGAATTAGTCTCTCTCTCTCTCTCTCTCTCTCTCTCTCTCTCTCTCTCTCTCTCTCTCTCTCTCTCTCTCTCTCGTGCAGTGTTGCCACTTGTGTTCCTTCTGCATTTTCATTATAATAAATTATTTTGTATTCACCAGATGCAAATGCCATTGGGACAAGGTGATGTCTTAAATAGCTTAGGAATCAAGATAATTCACAATAACTTACTTTATGGAGATTTAAGTAGTACTGTTGATTTTAGTGTCTCGGCGTTATGCTCTTTTCTAGTTTCCTTTTTTTTTTTTAATGTCGCCTCATTAACCTTTTCCATATTTGTGCTGTTTTAATTGCAGGATTCTGCCTCCTCCCATGAAGTTATTAACCCGATTCCTCCCCATTCGAATGCGTTTGCCGTTGTGAGCCTCGATGTTATCTATACATTTAAACGTGGTTGCTCTCTCTCTCTCTCTCTCTCTCTCTCTCTCTCTCTCTCTCTCTCTCTCTCTCTCTCTCTCTCCTCTCTCTCTCTCTCTCTCTCTCTCTCTCATTTTGATATGTATGTTACGTGATGGTTTATTTTGTTAACAGTATGTATATACGTTATGAAAAGAAATTTTTATTCTTTTCTCTTTTAACTGTTTTATCCTTGTCATGTTAGCCCGTCCTTACTGATAAGAAGTATTATTATTATTATTACTACTACTACTACTACTACTATAACCCTAGTTGGAAAAGCAAGATTATATAAGCACAAGGGCTCTAATATGGAAAAATATCCCAGTGAGGAAAGGAAATAAATATATGATATAGAAAGTAATTGACAATTAAAATAAAATATTTAAAAGAGACATTAAAACAGACTATTTAGCCTATAAAAAGACCAACTGCCACTGCTTCTACGTTTTCGTTTTAGCAATATCTAATGTAACCTGGCCCAGCGCTGTATCATATTACCCAATTTTTTAACATTCAGTCCAATTTATTCATATTGTTAGTTCATTAATTTCTTGCTAACACTGTTCTCTTGTGATATGATTTTGCATGTAACGTTAACGTTAACTTTTCTCGTTCGGTATGTATTGCATGGACTGTTAGCATGACTCAATACGACACAAACAAATGACTTCATTATCAACCAGTTTCTTTTCCGTTAGGCTTGTTTTTGAATTTTTATCCTCTATTTGCCATTATTTTTTTTTTTGCCCACACTCCCCTGGAGCTGACAACTTAACCTCCCCCCATCCCAGGCTCTCTTTAATCTTACCCAGGGGGCTTTTCCCTATTATTCTTCCCAGGAGAGCTCCCAGAACTTCAGTTCCTTTATGACCGAGATTCCCTGGTTCTTTTCGTTCAAGAATGATAACTTCCTTTAAGTGTGCTTATCGTCAACTGTTGGAAATAGTTCATTACGTCTCCTTGTCGAAGCTTACACTGGCGCCATGACGTGTCCAGGTTGTTATTCATTTTCAAAATTGACACATTTCATAAACATTTCCATTCTACAAGGTAATATCTCCCTGGAATCCCTCTCCCCTTCCCGTTTTCCTTTTACTCTCTCCCTCAGCTCATTGGTATGTCGCCCTTGTAGCACGGAAGAGATACACGGAAATATATGTGGGTGGAGCCTCCTCGCGCACACCGCCGGGACTGTGTAAGGGAAGAAGACGTTTGGATGTGCTGGCTCAGGGGGAAGGCGGAGGGGGGTACTTGCTTTTGGTCCATGGTGGTGGTGTGGACGACCTGTGGGTATGGGGAGGTCGAAAGGGTTGGGACAGATGCGGCAAGGGCGAAAGTTTCATAGAGGATTATATAGGTGAGCTGAGGACATCGGATAGTTTCGGGATAGGTGTAAACGAGTCTTCGCTGATTGAGCGAACTTAGAGCCGAGAGGGGAACTTCAGGGTTCTCTCCTACCTTTTAGTACCAAAATAAAGTTATTTCACAGATGTTTATCTAAAGATGAAATAGTTTTAATTAGTCCAGACGCAGAATAGGAGTTAGTGTTGCGGTGGATACAGGAAGTGTCTTTTTCCAGCTTCCTTTCCCCCATTCTGCTGATTGTCACGATTAGCCCAAAGCTTAAGGATTTCGGTTTGGTTGGGGGGTTTAGATAGGAGGAATCCTCTACCTCTTTTATCCTAACCTCCCCCTGCCCCCCCCACCCCCAGCTAACTTATCTTTAAGCCATTAAGGTTGTAAAGGGAGGCTGCGAGAACCTTGAATGGCTCAGAGTTAAATATTCCAAGAGATGCAGCGACCTGATAACGTCTCTCTCTCTCTCTCTCTCTCTCTCTCTCTCTCTCTCTCTCTCTCTCTCTCTCTCTCTCTCTCCAAAGAGTTCCTTCTTCAGCAGTTTTGGGAAAGATGAGTCTTCTTGAGGAGGAAGAGGAAGGGCTTGGTGTCGATTCGAAGTAGTGACAGGCCAAGAGACCGGACATTTCGTAGGCACCGGGTGGAAGTTTCCGTCGTTACGTCGTAACTCGCGTTGCATGTTGCGTTTGAATATGTCCATGACTCCGTGCTTTAACCTCTCCTCGCCAGACCTGGAATGAGAGAGGAAGTACCAATAACGCCGTTATCAGAGAAAGGGGGGGGGGGCGAGATTTGTGGGGAAAGGTGTTAAGGCCAAGTGTTCCAAGAAAGGATTAACCATCGAGATAATCGCGCGCATGCGTGATTCAAATCAGGGGGATTTTTTGTTTGTTTATAAAGTTTTCTTTAGTAATTAAAAGTAATGGTAAAGTTTACTCGTCTCTGACAGTGTAATCCATAAAGTTCGTATTTAATTTGCTTGATATTAATGCTTGTGTAGATGTTATTACTTTATTTTGTTAGATGCTCATTAGTAACTTGATTGATCGGCTATAATTTATAGTTAAGATGTAATTTTAAACGTATATTAAATATTAATGTTTTAACTATGCTAAATGACAGTTTCCTTTGCGTGTGAAACAGCAGTTGCCTATCTAATTATTAGTATGTTTCTGTGTAATTTCTTCTGTAACTTTTAATTTATAAAATATTGTACCAAAGCTAGATTAAGGTTTGACTCCTTTATGATACGAAGATTTACAGCGATATGATAATTAGATATCAAATTATCTAACACAAATCAGTATATTTTATTGGGATGAAAGTATTTATATTTATATACAAACCGGTATCATCATAACATTCCAACTTTTTTTTTTTTTACACTTTCGATAAGCTATAATTAGTTTCTCCGTGGGTATAATTAAAATGCATTATGTTACAAGCTATTATATAATTATTACACGAATTATGCGTACTCTTAATTAAATGAATATTATCTTGTTTACAAAATGTTTCAACCTTATCTCGTTACTCTTTGCGCCCCCCCCCCCCCCCCTCTCACCCCCTCATTTCCTTCGCCCACGATGGACCTCCATCGACGTCCCTCGGCTCCTCACTATTTCCGCCCCTCCCTCCCTCTCATCAACCTAGCACCTCCTCCAGCAGTTGTTCTTCACCCACCGCCTCCTCCTCCTCCTCCTCTTAACCTCATATGGTATGAGGCCATGGCCTCTCTTAACTGGCCACCGCCCTCTACCCATCCACCCACCATTATCCTTTTGCGCCCACGTAGGTGTGGGATATACAGTAAATGACCATTCTTCTGACCCTAGGATACTCTTGGGTGTAGTATGCATCTCTAATGGGTATTAAGATAAATTTCTAAATAATTATTTGTAAATTGTTTATTATTTACTGCAGTCAAATGATTATTAGTATTTATTATTTATTGTAGTCAAATTCACTTGCCATTTATTCTAGTCTAAAAGCTGTATATACTGTATAACTTGCATGGCCTGGAGCTTCATATTTTGCCTACTGACTTTCTTCTGTAGAGCCCAAAACACTCGAAGCTTTGTTACGAAATTAATAGCCAATGTACAACATCACTTGAATATCCCTTGACCTGGGCCATAATGCTTGTTTTTTTTTTTTTTTTTTTTTTTGTAACTTCATTATAATTTTTGCCTATTGCTCCCAAGCAAATTTGGACTTTGAGGATTAGGCCTAATTATTTTCCCCATTTCGTAACACTAGATTTCTGGAAAAGTCAACTATCATTTAGTCTTAAATTTTCTTAGTATCATAGCCTTCCTTTGATACGTATATCTACCCACTGATAATTTAAGTAAAGAGGAAAGGGTAAGACTGGTGCCATGGTACAATTTGATTTTATTTGTTCGTGTCAGCTAAAATCATATCACCAATACTGTATCACTTAGATGTGTGTGTGTGTTCCTCCAATCGCAACAAGATTATTGACTTATTTAGTACGACACGTTTTAGAGTTCTGCCATGTTTTACCGTTAAGGCATTCGTATTGTTTTAGCGTGTTGACCATGTCCCTGTCGTGGAGAGTTTAAGCTTCCCTTGTCCCTTGTTGAGGCATATAAAATCCATGGGGTAGACTAGGCCTATGAGAGAGAGAGAGAGAGAGAGAGAGAGAGAGAGAGAGAGAGAGAGAGAGAGAGAGAGAGAGAGAGAGAGAGAATTATAAAGCTCTCTGTGTAAGTAGAAAATCTGAGCCGTTGAAATTTGCTTGTAAGCAAAGGATGTAATTAAAATCTAAAGCAGGGACAAGTTCCATCATAAAAGGAAGTGTTTTGAAGTATGTTATGCACTCTTTTTTTTTTTTTAATTAAGATGAACGTTAAGTTTTTCATAAAGTGTGTCTAAAAGTAAAGCAGGTGGATATTTATCAGCGAAGCGTTTAATCAAAGTATAGTGTTTTATGTGAAGTGATTAAAATCTGTTTCAGGAAGTGTTTAAGTGAAGTGTTTAACATGTTTCAAGAAGTTCTTATGTGAAGTAATTAACATCTTTTTCAAGAAGTGTTTTATGTGAAGTGATTAACAATTGTTTCAGGATGTTTTATGTGAAGTGAAACAAGTTGTCTAACGAATAATTAGTGATTTAAATTTAAGTGTTTATTATTGATTAAAGGAAGTGTTCTTGTGAAGCGGAGGTGTTTGGATCTAGTGAAATCGAGTACTGTTCATGTGACTTTGAAACAGTTGGACGAAGTGATAAATTTAGATTTGATGAAGTGTTCAAGTGAAGTGAAAACACTCATTGTCAAGTGAAGTGAAAGCACTCATTGTGCGAAAGTGTTCAAGTGAAGTGGCCCAACTGAAAGTTTATTTACCAATTCATTATGCAGAATACTCTACGCTTCAATAACATTGATTCATAGTTACGAAAAAGTAAAGTTTTTCTTTTTTATCAGAAACACACTATACCAGTGAGGGTTGATAAACGAAGTCCATTATTCATAGACCTGGCTTACACAGAACAGGCAAATGCATTAGCGTGGATGATTATCAATTAACGAGCTATTTATAGGTCGCATTTAGTGGATGTACAGTGCTAACCTATGGAATGGATCTTTCTCTAGTATCGATGTTCTGTAGGAAATTATAAAATGGAAGTTGGCTATCTAAAAGCTGTTCTCTTGTCTTCGCCTGTCGCTTGTACACCAGCTTAGGCTTAGCGCGGGGGTCATCTATGTTTTGAATTTCCAACGGATTTTTAAGTGTGCAAGAGCCCGTGTCTGCAGGCAATATGCAACAACATGAATTTAGAGTCATATTAGTGTTGATTTCGTAATTAAATTAAATGAGATGGTGAGGATATGAAAGTTTGCACTTCTGTCCTAGGTACCTTTGTATAAAGAGCTGCCTTTTTATGATTGATTTCGTCGATTGTAGGCGTTGCTTTGGCATTTTATTAGGTACTTAAAATATTATTCGTTAGATATTGATAATAGGAACACAACAAGAATAAGATGTCACCCAGGAGAATTAGTGCTTGCGGTCAAGCTTATTTCGTTGATAATTAAAGTGGGTTTTAGTCTAGTTGGTGAATGGTTGAATCAAATCATCTTATACAGTCTTCATGTCAGGGTTTAAATCGTGATGACACTTTTTATGATATTGGTTGCAAGAGAAGTTGTATCACAGAGGTATCATGGCAGAGCCATGAGGCCCGTGTAGGCTAATGCAAATTGGTTAAACTTCACAGCCGTTACCTGGAAGCCAAAGTCCGGAAACACCGATGCTTATATTTCCAGAACACAAGAAATTACAAACCATCCCAAAACGCTCGTTTTCTTTTTAAGACGAATTGTGACGTTGATTGGGAGTTGTCTTTCATAAAGACCTTTTTTTTTCTTTTTTTTTATACTTGATAGCTACTTATATGGTGTTTCCTTTGTCTTTTCAGTTTGAAGTTTTTAGTATCATCACGTCATTATTAACGCTACGCTCTGCAAGGTTTTGATAGCATGGCAAGATTAGATAGGTGTATATATACGTAACATGTCATCCAACTTCTTATTTAGTAAACTGCTAGGTTGCAACATATTGTTAGTCATATAAGCACAGTATCGAGGGACGCCAGTTTTAATATTGTTCATAACAGGATCACTTGCATTTTGATATCTGATGATAAAAATTTTCACGCCAGTTTTTAATTTTGTTTATACCAGGATCACTTACAATTTGACATCTGATGATAATAGATTATAGATTTTTTCGCCAGTTTTTTATTTTGTTTATACCAATATTACTTGCATTTTTATGTCTGACGATAAAGAATTTTACGCCAGTTTTTAATTTTGTTTATACCAGTATTACTTGCAGTTTGACATCTGATGATAAAGACCTTTCATTAATAATTATATAATCGTTGATAGAAGACAAAACATGTCCCAACCCTGCTTTAAAAATCGTGTTTTATTCGAGGTTTTTATACAGATGTCGGAAATAATCTTCCATTCCTTGTAAGGGGTTTGCAAGACCAGGCAGGGTGTTTCCAGTTTGACGAGGGCTTTGATCACATCAATTTTTGTCCGTAAATAATCTCTGAATGCATCCCTTACCGTAAAAGGGGAGTTTATCGTGTTCATGGGACTGCAGGGCGAATCTGAAGTGTTTGGCTCCCAAGAAATTGAGGTTTTGAATAGTGCCAGGTTCGAAATTTACCAATGATACAGAGAACCAGTGAATAGTGCAACTTAATTATATAACAATTGCGGTAATATGCTTCTTCACCCAAGGGGTTAACTACTGCACTGTAATTGTTCAGTGGCTACTTCCTCTTGGTAAGGGTAGAAGAGACTCTTTAGCTATGGTAAGCAGCTTTTCTAGTCTTGGGTAGTGCTATAGCCTCTGTACCATGGTCTTCCATTGTCTTGAGTTAGAGTTCTCTTGCTTGAGGGCACACTCGGGCACACTATTCTTTCTGATTTATCTTCCTCTTGTTTTGTTAAAGCTTTTATAGTTTTTATAGGAAATATTTTTTTTACTCTTCTTGAAATATTTTATTTTTCCTAGTTGCCATTCTTCACTGGGCTATTTTCTCTGTTGGGTCCCCTGGGCTTATAAAATCCTGCTTTTCCAACTAGAGTTGTAACTTAGCAAGTGATAGTAATGATAATTTAATCCAGTAGTTAGGGTATAATTGGCATAATTAATCACCAAGTCGAACGTACTGCCACTAATGTATCCTAATCCATTACACGGCTGTTGGTTGATAAACTTTATCTTCACGACGAACTCCGGAATGTAAAAATAGTCAAAGTTCAAGTCAAGGTCTTGGATAATCGCTCGATTGGCTGATGAAAATACTTTCAGAAATTTCATGTTATCGGAGGTTGTTGCTCTTATAGGCCTAGAGTAGGCCTAGGAATGGTTTTTGTTTTAAAAGGTTGTGCGCGATAACTCTCTCTCTCTCTCTCTCTCTCTCTCTCTCTCTCTCTCTCTCTCTCTCTCTCTCTCTCTCTCTCCATGAAATGTCATTAAGTACGTATCGAAGATTCAAGTCATCTTGTTAGGACACACTATGATTGTATTTCGTTAATGAAAGAAAAAAAATGATTCTTTTTTAAATTTATTTTTCAAATTGGGAAACTAAACAAGTTTCAAGTTTTTGCTCCAATTGATATTAATTAATAACTTTGAAGGTATGTCTTCCTCTTTTTTTTTTTTTTTTTTTTTTTTTTTTTTTTTTTTTTTTTTTTTTTTGAAGCATTCTTTTTATACTGTCAGTCTCCAACGGTTATCCCTTTGTGCTTTTGACTTAGTAATAACTGCCATTTAGAATATAGCAATGGTTGTTATTGTCATTGTAATAGTATTTACGAAACAGCAGCAGGACATTCTATCATTGCACTGCAATGCAATAAATATTATTATGGTGTTTCCTGTCGACCTAGCAAACAATAGCACTCCTGGGTTAAATATCGCCTTCATATTTCATTGGAGAAAATTGACAACCTTTTTATTGAGAGAGAGAGAGAGAGAGAGAGAGAGAGAGAGAGAGAGAGAGAGAGAGAGAGAGAGAGAGGGTTTGGGGAAGTAACTGATGCTTGTGTTTTATGATACTCATCGATCTTTCAGGAAAGCAATTAGATTCAACCGTTGTCTAGTTCACTTGATTTTATTTATTTTTTAACTGGGAACACATGAATCCCTTAAACTTAATTGGATCCAGGGTTTTTTTTATTTTTTTCCTTCATCTTTTATAGATTTTAAGAGATTCATAATTGGCGGAGTTGGAGTCACAAATAATGGACATTGCAATGTAAAGACTAACACACACACACACACACCCATATATATATATATATATATATATATATATATATATATATATATATATATATATATATATATATATATTATATATATATGTGTGTGTGTGTGTAGTGTAATATATATAATATATGTATGCATATATATTTTATATATACATATATATATATATATATAAAATATAAATATACTGTATATATAATATATATATACAGTATAAATATAGAATATATATGTAAATATATATATATATATATATATATATATATATATATATATATATATATATATATAGTGCTAAAAAGGGTTAATTTAACTGGCAAGGTACAGTGTGAATGTAAACATCGCGTGATTTAGATCCCTATTGGTATCACAGAGCCATGTAATATGGCTGTAGGCTTATCCAGTTGGGTTACTTAGACGTGACCTCTCTCTCTCTCTCTCTCTCTCTCTCTCTCTCTCTCTCTCTCTCTCTCTCTCTCTCTCTCTCTCTCTCCATTTGCAAAGCCTTGTGGTTTTTCTTTATGATCACGGAGCTCTTCAAGAATGTAATAGGCCTATACGAGTGGAGATTTTTTTTTCGAGGAACGAATGGTATAGAATATTAGGTTTTGTGTAATTTATTTTGCGAAATTATATTTTTTGATTGTTTTTTTTTTCATGTGGAAATGAGACTTGGGACTTAAATATATATATATATATATATATATATATATATATATATATATATATATATATATATTGTCCTTATAACTTTTTTATGTATTGGGAAAATTATTTTTCTTCTGAATATTTTTCATTTATTTTAATTTTCTGATTTTATCTATTCAGAACATGGAACCTCATAGTTATTCAGTGTATATATATTTTCATTAATTATTCATTGTTCAAAAGATTGGTGCACTGTACGTGAAATTAGGTCGATTTAAAAGGAAATCCTGTATAATTTTGAGAATCGGCTCTTTTTTAAAAAATGAACTAACGAAAATATGGTGAATACCAGAAATATAAACGTTTGAGTGTCCCAAATTCTATGGCATGTACACTTGGGCACACTATTCTATCTAATTTCTCTTCCTATTGTTTTGTTAGTTTTTATAGTTTATATAGGAAATATTTATTTTAATGTTGTTACTGTTCTTAAAATATTTTATGATTCAGTTTCCTTTCCTTATGGGGCTATTCTCCCTGTTGGGATCCCTGGGCTTATAGCATCCTGCTTATCCAACTGGGGTTGTAGCTTAGCAAATAATAATAATAATAAACGAATTTCAGAAAATTACTGTATACTTGTGTTAACTTTCCCTGAAACCTGAAAGAACAATTTCCTAAAACATTAATCATAGGTAACGTATATATGTAAGGCATAAAACCATACTAAATTGAACAGCTCAATAAATATTCTCTCCCGACCATAAAAACTGCATTGCCTCCCTCCATACATCAGTAATGACTCAAATAATAAAACTGGAGGTTCGTTACAAAATGAATGAAATGGGCCTCAGTTTGCCAAAACAATAAAATTATCGTTGTTTGGAAATGGCTTTGAAAATTAATGCGAGCGAAATAGATTGAAGGAAAATGCCTGAAATGGTTATATGGAATCGGAGGGGAAAAGCAGTGCGTAGGTGAGTAGGGGGAAGGCTGCATAGACTGTAATGCAAGAAAGGGGACCTGTTATATTTACGACAGAGAGAGAGAGAGAGGAGAGAGAGAGAGAGAGAGAGAGAGAGAGAGAGAGAGAGAGAGAGAGAGAGAGAGATCTTTATGCCATTATAAAATGGTTATTCTGATACATAATATATGTTATTTACATAAAATTTGCAGTAAATGTATTGTAAAAATCAAAGCTGTATGAGAGAGAGAGAGAGAGAGAGAGAGAGAGAGAGAGAGAGAGAGAGAGAGAGAGAGAGAGACCGCTCTAACGTCTATAGTCAAGTTTTATGGGAAGCTGAACTCCTGCTGGACAGGAGAGGGGGGAGGGGGAGGGGTTGATGGCGCATTTACAAGTGAATAAGTGGAAACCCATTAAAATAGGGTGCAGGGGAACGTCACAATTGCATGAAAAAAAAAGTGGATGAATCTCTATTGTGAGTTTCATATGGCCGTTAATACGTGCTTGCGCGCTAGCACGTTATCTATCTATCTATCTATATATGTATATATATATATATATATATATATATATATATATATATATATATATATATATATATATATTTATGTGTGTGTGTGTGTGTGGAAGTCACTAAGTATTTCGTTCTTGGTTCGTGCCTGAGAGAGAGAGAGAGAGAGAGAGAGAGAGAGAGAGACTTTGAAATAGAAAATATGAAAAATGTGAGAGGGATGTAGGATGAAGGTAACTAATGGGGCAAGAAGAGATTTCTATATATATATATATATATATATATATATATATAATATATTATTTCCCCATTAGTTACCCTCATTATCATTAACCGTAATTTTCATTTATTCCAACAACCACAAATACATTTTGAGATTGAATCCATTCTGCCACTGTTTACATTTTCTACTCATTGCTGAGGTTCGAATCCTTGGGGGCAAGAGTACTTATTATTGAAGGAATTTCACTTGAGTATGTGACCACTTGGCTAAGTGAATTCCTGTATAAAAGGTAGTTGTGATTTATTTAAATAAAAGAGAATTATTAGAAAATTATAGTGATCGTGATTGAATTATCATAAAACGGCCTAGTGTTCCGAATTCTTGGCTGGGCTGAAGTGCGCATCCTTAAGGAATTCTCCTTGTAGGCCTGCGGTATGTCCTTCCACACTTCCGTCTGTTAATGGTCTTTCTGTGCTAGTCTATAAGCCCGCAAGTTTTCTTAGCTGGTCAATCCATCGTCTTCTCTTCCTTCCCCTACTTCGTTTGCAGTCTCTAGGGACTCATTCTGTTATTTTTCTCGTTCATTTATTATACACACTAATGTGTGTGTGTATATATATATATATATATATATATATATATATATATATATATATATATATATATATATATATATATATATATATTACAAGCTAAGCTACAACCCTAGTTGGAAAAGCAGGATGCTATAAGCCCAAGGGCTATACAACAGGGAAAATAGCCCAACAAGGAAAGGAAATAACATTGGAATAATTCTTTCCCATATAAACTATAATATATATATATATATATATATATATATATATATATATATATATATATATATATATATGATTTATTTGTATGTATGAAAACTATTCGGAATAAACTGGTATTAGTGTAATAATGAATCTGCTGTTTGTAATATATGCATGAACGCGAACAAATATAATAGTATATGACTAGGAAGAAGCGAGTCTTTGCTACATAGCCTAGGTTGCCTAGTGATCCTACCGAGAGAGGCACTCGTAGATAAAACATCAAATGTTTAGCACGAAGGGTTTCTAAAAGATTTTAATCTCAGCTTGAAGCGTGTGCTATTCAAATGAAGTGTATTTATTGCTTAGTGCTTATTGTATTTTGTTTATGAGTAACCCTCTCCTTCCCCCTCCTCGACCGGGCTGTTTCGTAAGGGGATGTTTGTAGGGACTCGATTTCGTTACGAGTCGATCCAGTCATCCAGACTATAGATGGTTGGAAGAGGAAGGGAAAAAGGGGGGTATATGGCCCTTCCCTTGGTCTAAATGGAAAAAGGGGGAAGGGCTGGGATGGGATGTTATTGTGGAGGGTCAGAGTCTGTAATGGATCGAGCTTCGGCCCCCCCGAAGGACTACCGACGTTTTGAAGTCCCCTCTGCGCCGCCAGGATGAGTATGTTGGTGTCCTTCAGAAGCTATGCATAAGTGCCCTACGACGGGGTCTCTCTCTCTCTCTCTCTCTCTCTCTCTCTCTGTAGCATTTATCTTAACCTCTGAGAACCTATTTGAGAGCAATAATTATATTGTCATCGCTGTCCGATTCTATTTCGAAAGGCGGTAAGTGATAGACAGCGAAAATAAATATCAGTGAAGATGTGTGTGTATGTGTGTGAGTGCGTGCGAACGTGTTGCCCTTCGGCAATCAGCTGCTCTAGTCGTATACACAGCTGGTAGGGAGACATAACAGAGAGAAAGAAAGAGAAAGAGAGGGGGTGGGTCTAGGCTGGTTGGTTGGGATACCCTGGCTAGGGAAAGCTTATAGTAGTAGACGCTGTAGACCTTCCTTTCCATACACGAATTCTTCGCCAGAGCTGCTTCTTCCTCTGGTTTTGAAGGGATGTATCGGGAGGTGGGAAGAAGGGTAGTCAGGTCTCGGATATACAAGGTAGGCCTATCCTCTACCTATCCGTATTAGGCGCCCTTTTCAGTTTGCGTAGGCTTTGCTCGAAATAGCAAAGTTGATCTTTTTTTTTATGTGCCTCCCCTCCGAAAATATCGCTGCTACCTGTTTTCGGTCTGGGTTTATTAGTATTACACGTTCTGGGCTTCTGCCTAAGAAACTTTTATGTTTATTGGTAATACAGTTTAACAGGCGTGTGCTGAAGGAAGGTGTCTTTTTTCCAATATTCTTATAATCCAGTGCCCCTCCTCTACGAATGTGAAAGACAAAAATATTTATATATTTATAAACGATGTTCATTTCGAAGACGTGAACTCAGCTGGATTACTTCATTTTATATTTTATTTTAATGAATTATATACAAAAGTTTGCCTATCATTCTATTTTCTAGTATTGAATCCCCATATAGTAATGTTAGGCTTACATTCAGCGTAGGCCTTGGATATCTTATATAGACATGTTTGTGTCGTGCCTCTTTACACACACACACACACACACACACACACACACACAGTTATTTCTAGAACCTAGAAAACATATATGTAAACCTACACTTTCCTGGCCTAGGCTTAATGGTGTGTGTGGTTTGTGTAGGCCGACACCTCACTTACTGCCAGGTCGCATTCCTTTGCTTTACAAGTCGTGGGGATTCTTTGCATTCATCCTAAAGAAGGGACATCATTGTCCCTTTGAAAGAAACGAAGTTAGTGCTGTGTTAAGGTTCAGTTTCGGGTAATTCATTTGATTGTGTTTGATCTCATTGGGATTCACATTTTCTCATTCGTCTTTTTTTTTAGTTTATTCATTCCTTTGGTAGGTCAATTTTTTTCTGTTTCCTGTTGGTTATCTTCTATAAATGGTAATTCTCTCTCTCTCTCTCTCTCTCTCTCTCTCTCTCTCTCTCTCTCTCTCTCTCTCTCTCTCTCATCTTGAGATATAGCTTTTTTTACACTTGTTTCCCTTAATACATTCATAGCAATGCTGGGGGATAAATTTGTCATTCTATTATTATTATTATTATTATTAAGATAATCACGGATTTGATTATGAAATTGTTTATCAATCCATCAAGTGTCTTGCAAAATTAGTTTCTGATGCTTACTCTTGGACGAAAAATTTAGATTTAAACCTTCCAAAGTATTGAAGAAATATTTGTTTCCCATTTTCGATAGCCCATCCCATTATCACTTTCCCCCCGCCTCTCATCTGTTCCAGTTTCTGCCCCTTCCTTCCGCTTTGTCGAGTATAGCCGTGGTTAATGATCTCCAAAGAGTCATGGAAAACCAAATTGACTGTCTTATAACTCTGTATTGGTTATTGGATATAACTTGGCTTTCAACCGAGCTGTGGCAGATGATTTTTAACATACCACGATTCTGGATGTAGAACATCAGACTAATGCTTAGAACATTGATAATTGTATGTTTAGAGGTTCATACGAGTTTTTCAGTTTATTATTATTACTTGTAAAGCTACAACCCTAGTTGGAAAAGCAGGATGTTATAAACCCAGCGGCCCCAACAGGGAAAATAGCCCAGTGAGTAAAGGAAAAAAGGAAAAAAAATATTTTAATAGCAACATTTAAATAAATATTTCCTACATAAACTATAAAAACTAACAAAACAAGAAAGAGAGAAATTAGATAGAATAGCGTGTCCGAGTGTACCCCCAAGCAAGAGAACTCTAACCCAAGACAGTGGAAGACCATGGTACGGAGGCTATGGCACTACCCAACACTAGAGAACACTGGTTTGATTTTGGAGTGTCCATCTCCTAGAAGAGCTGCTTACCATGGGTAAAGTGTCTCTTCTACCTGTACCAAGAGGAAAGTATCCACTGGACAATTACAGTGCAGTAATTAACCCCTTGAGAGAAGAAGAATTGTTTGGTTATCTCAGTGTTGACAGGTGTATGAGGAGAGAGGAGAATGTGTAAAGAATATGCCAGACTATTCGGTATATGTGTAGGTAAAGGGAAAATGAGTTGTAACCAGAGATAAAGATCCAATGTAGTACTGTCTGGCCAGTCAAAGGACCCCATAACTCTCTAGTGGTAGTATCTCAACGGGTGGCTTTAGTATATAGGAACTATATGGGTCTATTTAACAGAATGTGAAGCTTATTGCTTACATCATGGTCGTTCAGTTCCTACTACATGTTGCCATTTCGATATCACGGTGAAAACGAGGGTGTAATGGATGGAGGGAGGGTCTGCTAATGGAAGGGAAACCGAAGTGAGTGATTGGAGGGAGTAACGAAAAAAAAAATTATATTTTCTTCTCTTTTTCTGTCGTTCTGTATAGCATCCCTTTTTCATCCCATTTCCACCGCCTCCCATCTGGTGGCGCCTCCTCCCCCACCACTACCTTGCCATCCCCTGTGCTTATAGCCTTACATAGGCCTAACACCTCTCCCTACGAACTATTGCCCAAGTCGCTAATTTTCTGGAGCTTTTGCGCACCCCAGCTTTCGACAAGATCAAGGTGCATAGATTAGAAGAATATTGAATAATATACTGTATATATAAGAATTTGAGAGGATTTTTTCCTAGGCCTATTTTTAGGCTTAAAGAATAATGCCCCTGGAATATATTTTTGTTGAGTTTCGGTTTGGAAAGTAAACAGTTCCGATCCCTATCTCTCTCGTGTCCATGATTTTTCATTTTCAGTGTAGGCCTATGTTAGATATAAAGTAAATCTTGTTGTAATCAAGTGTCTTTATAGACAAACCCTGTTTGAAAATATTCTTATTGAAGGTTACTTTTTCCTGATGCATGTTTGCATCGTAGTTATTTTATTATCACATTTAGGTACTAAGTGTAAAGCACCTCAATAATAGTGATAATAATATTGACGACATTTCTAACTTTTTTTTTTGTGTGTGTAGCATAGGTAGGCTAAATGACCCTTCCTATCATAACAGCAGGGAGGGATGCTCCTCAAAGGAAGGCCATTTAGCTAACACACACATTTTCCACATTCTGTGAATCTTGTTTCATGAAGAACACGAATTCAAGAAGCTCACATATAGGCCTAAACATTAGATAAATTGACATTGTAAATAGCTATAGTCCAAGTGACATACACAGGCCAGCAGGGTAGGCCTATGGGAGAATCTGACTTTACACATCATATACAAACATACCACACACAGACACAGGAGTTGTATATACCCATAATTCTAACCACCGTGTAGATGCTTTTTACGGACCATTTGTGAGATGTTTAAATACGAGAGAGAGAGAGAGAGAGAGAGAGAGAGAGAGAGAGAGTTTATGTGCCTTCTCAGGGGGTAAAAATCTGTTTAGCAACCTAAAGAGAGAGAGAGAGAGAGAGAGAGAGAGAGGAATAGTGCCCTCTCTCAAAGAGAAGAATCTGATTGACTTTAGCAAGAGAGAGAGAGAGTGAGAAAGTGATAGTTGATGTGCCTTCTCAGGGGTAAAATTTGTTAAGCAACCAAGAGAGAGAGAGAGATAGGTATAGTGCCTTCTCTCAAAGAGAAGAATCTGATTGACTTTAGCAAGAGGGAGATAAATCTTATTGACTGTTTAGCAGGAGAGAGAGAGAGAGAGAGAGAGAGAGAGAGGTGCCTTCTCAGGGAGTAAAATCTGTTAAGCAACCGAGAGAGAGGTGTTCTCTCAGAGAGAAAAATTCCCAAAAATGTGATTGACTGTTTAGCAACTGTGTGTGAGAGAGAGAGAGAGAGAGAGAGAGAGAGAGAGAGAGAGGTTAAAGGGTTGTGGGATTTGTGGCCGTCTACCTAAGCAGAAGGGGCTTAATGAGCACCATCCACCGGAACGAGGTCTTTTCGTTCCACCACCATCACACCTACTGCGGGAAACCGTTTAACCGACAGGGCAGGTATGGTTTTTTAAAATTGTCTATCTATTATCTATCCATCTATCTATCTATCTATATATATATATATATATATATATATATATTTGTGAATTTGTACCCCATACTAGGCTCGAACCCTAGTCTGTCAGCGACCTTACCTTTCATTTGAAGAGACTAGGGTTCGATCCCAGTACGAGGTAGAAATATCTTTTCATATCTATTAGAGCACGATAATGTTGATTTTCCTCTCTCTCTCTCTCTCTCTCTCTCTCTCTCTCTCTTATACCTAGTATTCATATTTCATCATAAAGAATCAGTTTTTTTCTTTTAATAAACTAAAAGAATATATATAAATTTGATCATTGGTGTGAGCTTAGATCATTCTGAGTCTCGGGATTTTTTTTTCTGTTAATAAACTAATGAAAAAATATATAATGGACTTCCGATGTCAGTTAAGATTAGGTCTAGTCTCAAGGAAAATTATTGTTGTCATTTTTTTTTCGACGATAAGCTTGTTTGAAGGAGGCGAGTCTTTACATCATACCATTTTAATTTCTGGATTTGATGAATAGTTTCTTTTTATTAAAGGTTTTGGGTTTTGAGATCAAATCAGTAAAAGTGCCAAGAAAATGTGGCTTTATTAATTGAAACCCCAGAATAAAGAACTCTCTCTCTCTCTCTCTCTCTCTCTCTCTCTCTCTCTCTCTCTCTCTCTCCATGACTCACGACTCATTTCGGGATTTGGTTAATTCGTAAATTGAGAGAAGATAAATTGATTTCTACTGTACATGATCCTGTTCATTAACGAAGCGAGTTTAGCGTGGTGGCCTCTCTCACCCACACAGAGACAACCAGAAAAATCTGGTCACCACATGTGAAGTGTTATCTCCTCTTTCTGTCATTATTTGTCATGTGTATGTGCCCTCGTGCGAGAGAGAGAGAGAGAGAGAACGTAGAGGAATAGGGACAAACATCCACATTTTGTCCTGCCAAAATCACATGTTCCAGTCTCTCTCTCTCTCTCTCTCTCTCTCTCTCTCTCTCTCTTCCATTAGTGAAATCTGATTTCGAATAATTGCTTATTGGATGGCATGCTGAGGATTCCAGTGGAGCCATTTTATTTGATCCAAAAATATATTTATATTCATCAAT
>NC_090737.1:14837080-14839580 GCF_036898095.1 Palaemon carinicauda
AGCATGCCGTGCTTTCTATTCAGCCAGGGGCTCAGAACAATACTCTACCTTTCGAAAAAAAATATATTTCAAATTTTCTCCCTTGGTTAAAGAGTAAGAAAATATATTTCACTCGTGTGTCTGAATATGAACACAGCCGTCAAGGCAAACAGGAGCTTAATGGAATGAATGTCAGTCATTTCTATAAAGTTAAGATACAATCACAATTCAACTGACAACTAAAATTCTCTTTGTTTCGCTTTCGTTTTCCCTCTCTCGTAGATCAAGGGAAAAATAAAAGTGTAAATAATTTTTTTTTCCTGGATACATATATCACAAGGGATCTAAATGCAATAAAGGACCAAGTGAAAGGAATTGTTGATGTTGGCGTGGCAGTAATAAACATGGGAGGAGAGAGAGAGAGAGAGAGAGAGAGAGAGAGAGAGAGAGAGAGAGATAAAAAAGTCGTTGTTGAATGAGTAGGAAAAATAATTGTCCCTCATTTTTTTCGATATTCAACCAATCTGTTACGTTAATTGTTTTTGGTGGGTGGGATAACAGTAAAAAAAATTTCATCTACACAAAATTTATTTGGAAAATATTTTGAAGAGCGTTAAACTCACTCTTCTTCAGTTTTCCTGGCCCAAATTACTTCTTGTTTTTTTTTTTTTTTTTTTTTAAATTACCCCTGGCGTTTCTAGAATAATATATGATTTTTCTAGGTACTAGGTAAAGAAAATACAAAAAGGTGCTGTATAATCTCCAGTCTTATCTTCATAGAGATGTTAATTAAAAAGAATAATTTCTATCTATACTTAGAAACTTTATGACATTTACCAATATCCACAAATATTTCTAAAATTGGTATGTTTAGGCGTGTGATTTGAAAAATAGGATTAAAAGCAAAGAAACTTGAAGAGCAGATTAGATAAGACCGTCAAAGTTATGTAATGTCGAGGGCAGAAGGACAATGCGTAAGGATTAAGATTGGAAATGCAAATTTAATACAGATTCATCGCAATATGGCTCGTATGAACACTTCTTAGATATCAGATCTGTGAGCAATCTTTTACCTCGCTTAGTTCAGCATGGTTTAAATTCATATCAAAATAGTGTCGCAAAAAGTCAAAACAAATGGGCACAGTAGGTTAAGCATCTCAAAGTTTCAAGTCAATTATCTCAAATTCTGCTTATATCTCTCCACTTATATTTTATTACTACTTCCACTTTTTTTATTAATTTACAAAAAATAATATCATTTGAACTAAAAAGACAAACAATCATAATTCTCTCCTCAATATATACTCAATTATGATCAAGACAATAGATTATACTTAAGCCGAAGCCACTTTAAGACCAAACCGCTGTTGGCTGTCATAAAGAACCCTGCTTTGGAATATCCAAGGAGATAAGCATATCCAACTATCATTATTCCTTTCTTCCTTTGGTTTATCTGTAAAGTGCAACACATGTTATAACATTGTGTTACTATACGGCACCAATTTTGGCTAGAAGTTCTTATACAACATTTAGGAACTTTATTGTTGTTGCTGTGGCCTGATTGGTAACATCTCTGCCTGGTGTTTGCCAGACAGGGGTTCGAGTTCCGCTCAGACTCGTTAGTGCCTTTGGTGTTTGTAACCTTACCATCCTTGTGACCTAAGGTTGGGGGGTTTGGGGGAGCCTAAAGGTCTAACTGCTCAGTGATCAGCAGCCATTGCATGGCCCTAACAGGTCCCAGCTTGGGTGGATAGGGGACTTGGGCGTTGATCATATATGGTCAGTCTAGAGTACTGTCCTGCTTGCTAGGGCAATATTACTGTCCCTTGCCTCTGCCATTCATGAGCGACTTTTAAACAGATTCCACTTGGTGTCTAATTACGGTTCAACACCTTCGTAATTCTTTAGTAATGGGAAAAATGGTTAACATACTTCCAGCTTAACCATACACTCATACTCATTTGAAATGCAATTCTCTATGAGTATGGAACTTCTTCTAAATTGCATTCAATTAACTACAAGGGTTAAAAGGTGCATAGCCATCAAGTACCACAGTTACTTTTCAGTTATCGATAGTATAGGGGTTAATGTATGGGGAAAGTGCCCTTATGGATTTTCGCCCACTTTGAACTATGACCGCTTCAGATATTATTGCCAGTGTTGCCCTCCAAGGTGTTAGAGAGAGAGAGAGAGAGAGAGAGAGAGAGAGAGAGAGAGAGAGAGAATATGCAATAGAAATACAAATGAGATTCATTGTCAGGAGCACACCCGAGTGCAACACCATTCATGGCTACCATAAACATTAGGAGAATAAAGAAAAAATGTCTAAATTATTTGATTAACAAACAGTACATAAGCCGTGTTGGAACCCATCCGTAGACTGCAAATAATCTACTGTATATAAATAGATATCATATCAATAAAGTAAATATTTTACGTAATGGAAATCATGAGAGTTTTAATGGTCGTGATATATCTTATCAACCCGCTAAACGAACTAATATCTGATTTATCTGATCAA
>NC_090737.1:14844580-14847235 GCF_036898095.1 Palaemon carinicauda
AGAATAACACAAAATTACGTGATTGAACGACAAAGTACCCGGTTAAATATCGAAAAAACAATTTACTAACCTAATTAATAAAAACTATAACTAGATCATATCATAATTTTTCCCAGGCTCACCTATCCAGGAGGCCATTCGAGGGGACATTCCAGTTTCCCAGGGAAACCTGCTCCTCGGAGTTTTAGATCATTGGTTAAGATTTCGGAAACCCACCCCCAAAGTATGGCGGGTTAAATCATATTGAAATCAAAAGTTGGTTTACGTTTAAATTATATTTATATTGGGATATAATATCACGTCGGTCATCAAAAAAAATTGATCTTAAGCAGCAAATAAAAATAAGATAATTTAGATAAGAGCTTTTAATAAACACTATAAATTCAGCATATTTCAAGATATTCTGATTACGTATCAACTGCCCACATAAAGTTACGTAATTCATTACTGACATGAAATTGAGGGTGATAACTTTCAAACCTTCAGTAATGCAAATGCAAGAAGTTGCGAACCAGGGAATTTTCCCGAGAATAAATTTTCCCTCTAGAAAAAAAAAAAAATTTTCTACACATACTTTCATGTTCATAAGGATCGTTTTCCTTATTTTATAGCATCCTAAAAATCATGCAAGCAGGAAATATCTAAATGAATATAGTGAAGGAGTATCTATCGATTTTTAATATTTTCAAAATATAATTCTTTTATAAGGGAAAAGAAAATTTGTACTTTGGGGGAAGATGTAACCAGACACTTACACAGAATTGGAACAGAAATATTAATTGCGTTCTAAATTTTACTTTTTTATTTAGTTTGCACTGCGGTAAAACAAAAGTCTCTCTCTCTCTCTCTCTCTCTCTCTCTCTCTCCTCTTCCTCTCTCTCTCTCTCTCCTCTCTCATCTCTCTCTCTCTCTTTATATATAGATATATATAAGTATATATATATATATATATATATATATATATATATATATATATATATAGTGTGTATATATACATATATATATATATATATATATATATATTATATATATATATATAATATATATATATATACATATATATATATATATACAAGTATGCGAATTTCTTTAAAAAAAAACCTCCATACGTAAAGACCCTTTTGTGTTATGTGGCAGAGAGATATTGTTAAATAAAAGCCTGAATTAAACAGCTTTTTCGTGTTTCAAAAATCACTTAAAGCGGGTGTCTTAGTTTCATTGCCTAATATATTAAAAACAAACTCGGAGAGAATATAATAAACTATGATCTCTCTCTCTCTTTCTCTCTCTCTCTCTCTCTCCTCTCTCTCTCCTCTCTCTCTCTCTCCTCTTTCCGCACCAGTGAATTCATTCAGAGTTGAGAACGCTGGCACCTTTTTGCTCACTCATATTTCAACAGGTATTCTTATATCAGTTATGAATTGTTTTCGAGGTATATAACCTGGAAGATCCTCTCTCTCTCTCTCTCTCTCTCTCTCTCTCTCTCTCTCTCTCTCCTCTCTCTCTCTCTCTCTCTCTCTCACTATTAAGCTGAAAATTTAAAAGGGTGAAATTCCCGAAATGAGGACCTTTTCTTTTTCGCTCCGATCTTAGAAGGATTTTCTGAGACCATCAGCTATTTGTCAGAATTTATAGGTCATCATGAATATTCCGAAAGTACAACAGCTCATTGACAATATTTCATCTCTATAAAATCGGATAACAAAAAATGAGAAAGGAGTGTGTTATCAGATAAAAAAAAAAATAAAAGCAGGGAAAAAAACTGGGGTGGGAAGAGAACGGCGTCTGAGAGAATTGGTGAGAATGTGGGCTGGTTTAAGTGCTGAATCTATGCAATAAATTTTCAAGGGTCCCGCCTTCAGGAGTTTGTTTCAGCAACTGGAATAATAATGTGGGAGTTAGAGAGACGGTGCGGCGGGAGTTGGATTAGAATGGCTGTAACGTGGAAGTTTTCATTTTTGTAGCACAATGCTCCCGGCTTAGAGCTAAGATTAATAAATATATTTGGGCCGTTGGTGTTTTCTTTATGTATTAAACTCTGTGGTGTTCTCACTCACACACACACACACACACACACACACACACACACACACACACACATATATATATATATATATATATATATATATATATATATATATATATATATATATATTGAATCAGTAGAACTTCAAAAGTTCAAAGTTGGAGAAAATGTTTTTATGTTGACCAGGCTGACATGTGTCTTTTTATAGTTAATGTATGACATATCTGTTTTTGACGTTGTTAATAGTTTATATAGATATACCTGTTTTGAAGCTGCTGCTGTTTTTGGAAAGATTTATCGTTAAATTATTCTCATCATTTATTTGTTTCATAGTTTCCCTTCCTCACTGGGCTATTTTTCCCTGTTGGGGCCCTTGGCTTGTAGCATCTTGCTTTTCCAACTAGGGTTGTGGCTTGGCTGGTAGTAGTAGTAGTAGTAGTAGTAGTAGTGGTGTGTGTGTTAGTGTTAATTATAATTTTATCCGTAATATTTGCCATTTGATTTTTTTTTTTTTTTTTTCAAATGAGCCACTAATACCCTTTAAAATCAAATTCATTGTATACCGGGGGATCACCGACCAATAAGATAATTCTGACAATGATAAATACTTCTGATAGGCCAAGAATTCG
>NC_090737.1:14847735-14857735 GCF_036898095.1 Palaemon carinicauda
TAGTCTGCTATATTACAATAGTCTGCTATTTTATTATGTTACCACCTTAATCTGTTCGAGGTTTGATTTCCCATTTTTTTTAAATATTAGAGCTGCCTTTAAAAGTCTTCACCGAGGCAAAACAAAATATCTTCATATACATTTTTCTTATGGAGCCGGCTTGACGTTTAGTAATACCCGATAATATTGTAATACACAAAAAAACAGTTCCACAATATGAACTGCCATTGAAGAAAGATAAGCGAAAATTCAGCGGAACTTGAGAAGAAGATAAAGAAGATGAAAAAGAAAAAAACATTAAAGGGCCAAGCATACCTACCCCAAAGGTCCCACATAATGTTCTTCCAATAATCTCAGAAGAATAGTTGGGACTCCAGTCTGTCCCAACCCATCCAGGTAAACAAGAAACTCAGGGTAGGTTACCAGAGTTGAGAACGCGAAATATGCAAGAGGATAAATACCAACCAACCTCTCTCTCTCTCTCTCTCTCTCTCTCTCTCTCTCTCTCTCTCTCTCTCTCTCTCTCTCTCTCTCTCTCTCCATTTATTTTAAAGACTTTTTTTCTAAATCTTTTAGAATTTGTAAACAGCAAATTGTAGACCTTAGGTTTGCGGACAACTTTCTTTGATGTTAGAAATGAATTTCATTAAGTTTTAAATCCACTGACTCGGTTATCATTATTACTAGCTAAGTTACAACCCTAGTTGGTGAAGTAGGATACTATAAGCCCAAGGGCTCCAACAGAAATAAATATCGCAGAGAGTGAAGGAAATAAGGAATCAAATAAACTACAAGAGAAGCAATGAAAAAATTGAATAAAACATTTACAGAACAGTAACAACATTAATACAAATCTTTCATATATAAACTATAAGAAATATAAAAAAAGGAAATAAAATACAACAGTGTGCTCAAGTGTACGTACCCTCAAGCAAGAGAACTCTGCTCCAAGATAGCGGAAGATCATGGAACAGCGGTTACGGCACTATCCAAGACTACAGAACAATGGTTTGATTTTGGAGTATCTGTTTCCTAGAAGTGCTGCTTACCATAGCTAAAGAGTCTCCTTTACCCTTACTAAGAGGAAAGTATCCACTGAACAATTGCAGTACAGTAGTTAATTACCTTGAGCGAAGAAGAATTTTTTAATAATCTTGGTGCTGTCAGGTATATGAGGTCAGAGGAGAATGTGGAAAGAATAGGCTACACAATCCGGCTTATGCGTAGGCAAAGGAAAAATGAGCCATAACCAGAGAGAGGGATCCAATGTATTACTGTCTGGCCTGTCAAGGTACCTGTAGTCCGGTACGACAAGCAGTTCCGAGCAAGAATGTCAAAAAAAAAAAAAAAAAAAAAAAAAAATCAAACCGACTAATGCATGAAAGACAAGCTTAAACAAGCCCTGTTATCAGCGAGGGTGAAAGCGAGATATACAATAAAAAAAGGGGGGGGGGAATACAGTTACAGTGTATGAGCGTGTGAAAAACGTGCAGTAAAGACCCAATAATTCTCTAGTTTATTTGATAAAAAAAAGGTCGTATCCAAACGGGTTGCTGGTACCAGCCCTGACCAGCCTACTATCAACTAACTATAGATTACTTTTTATAAAAGATAAGGTGGGATAAAAGGCAAATTCCTTGATCATTATAAATGATCTTGGCGCAAACCATAACAGAAATTATAATAAATGTCATTGACGGTGTTATTATCATTATCATTATCGTTAATGTAATTGCTGTTGTTAGATGACCACAGTAGTTTCTGCACAAATACAAGATTCCACGAATATATACATACCAATTTCCTATAAATTCCCAACTTCCAAAGTGAAATTTACTTTAGTTATGTTGATTTTTCTCTCTGGTTTGTAATCAATAACATCGTTGGCATTGGCACCATTGTGATAGGTTGCGCTCACTACTAGGTCTGGACTGTATTAGTAATGAGGTCTCCTATTAATTCTGAGGTGATGTTTTAATCTACTCATTGCCAATATTACAGCATTGTAGTAGTGCTCCAGCTAATGTACTCTATATTGTGTATCCTCAACGAATCTATTTCTAACGGTTACTGTTATAGCCATACTTATTTCCCTTCTCAACAGTATTCTGGCAAGTAGACAAATGTAGAAGCATAACTTGCAAAATACAGTATTTAACAAAAAAAAATTACCTCATAGATTTTGTAATAATACGTTCCTGTTTTTACAATGCATGATATTTACAAATGTACTTTTCACACACAATGAAAGATTAGCGAGTAAATAGACCTCCGATGTAAATTGTAAATGTAGAGATGTCAGGGGGGGGGGGAGGGGTTGAATATAAGCAAAGACCTACTGAGAAAGTATACTGATGATTAATTGAATGAGGAAGATGGACAAGAAAAAAGAAAGTAGCAAGAAAAACTTCTTACACGTTTTGGAATGCTCGTAGAAGTGACTGTTAAGGTACAATGAAGTTAATTCACAGTGTGAAAAATGGGAGGATATCAGGTGGCAAAAGTGTGATTGCGTGTGGTTGGTATGTTTGAATGAGATAAAGGTTATAGTGGAAAGAATGAAATAAATAACTGTTTAACCAAGGTCTATAGATATAAGGACCTTGCGTTTAACTACAGAAGAGTAAAGTTGATAGAGAGAAATGTGGGGACACAATATCAATTTCTTTACCTAAATAAATGTGGTATGACTTTGAAGAAAAAAAAAAGAAAAAAAGAAAAAAAAAAGATTGATTTATTGATTATGATTTATCTGGCATCCAAAGATCAAAGGATGCCAAATAACTCATAATCAAACAATCAGGTTTTTTTTTTTTTTTTAGGAAAAAAAAATACTTGCATAAAAGAATGAAAAGCGAAGAACACTGTGGGACAAAACAACGAAGATGTGTCAATCTCGAGGTTGCTTTGAAATATTCATGTGAGGAGTTTGAAAATAAAAATAAAAAATTACATGTGCCAAACATGAAGTTACAAAAAACTTATGAAAGATTTGATAAAATTTTCAGTGTGGAGAGTGATTAGGATTCCTAGTACAGAATATAAGTTGTTGAGAGCAATTAAACTTCTTTTTTTTTATGAAGAGACCCACGACAGGGGTAGAATATGCAAATGGAATGTAGCTGGTTCAAGGTAAAAGTATTATTCTGTTCATCTCCATAGACATTTTATATCTTCATAGATGGAGTGATGCAAGGAATAGTTACAGCGTTGGGATAGGAAAATCTGTTGTGAATGTAATTGGCTTTGAAATGCTACTTTTTCTTAGGTAACAGCACTGATGGTGAGTGTATGAAAACTCTCCAGGGACTAGTGAACACAGGTTCAAAAAAAAAAAAAAAAAAAAAAAGTAAGAAAGATTAAAGTACATGTGAGCATGAGTGATATCATAACAGCCAAGGGATAACAGCTAAATACAACAATTAAATATCCATTGTGATCAAGCAATGATAAGAATGGTTTGATTATACAGCCATTAGGGTAAAAATTGAGTCGTTGATGGTAATTTAGCAGAAGTGAGTCCCATGAGGCGTAGCAAGCAAGGCGTCCTGGTAAAGGCTGGGAAAAAAATGTGGACAGTCAAAGAAAACAACAGTGTGAATTCATTGAAGGATTGCTAAGATAACTTCCCTTGATGGTAGAAGCTGACGATGTCAAAATTAATTGTTTGCACTGGAAACGTTTTACGAAATACTGAAAGGGTAAGAAATACTGTTATACATGCTGTAAATGAAAGGATGAATCCAAATATTTTGAAATAGTTTAGTTATGGGGAAAGTAAAAGTCAATAGTATTGTTGTACAATGTACAAGTCAGGTAAATGGAAGGGAAGCAAAAGACCTTGACTATGCTCTAGAGTTAAAGGGAAAAACTTATATGAGAGAAAGAGCCTCGACATCCTGAAATTGTAGGGATGTGTGATAGATATAAGAGAAAGGTGCAATTTGAGCTAGAAGGTTTTTGTGCTGCAGGAGAACTTTTGAGAATATGATTGTAGTGGAAAATCGAATGTGAATACACACACACACACACACACACACACACATATATATATATATATATATATATATATATATATATATATATATATATATATATATATATATATATATATATATATATACTCGTGTATAATGACCATAATTTACACACATACAAATCACAGACACGACCATTCCTACGATATAAAAGAACTAATCATCCAGTTTCACACCAACCTCTGCGAATTCCACAAAAAGCATTCATGAACCAAAGAGTTGTTAAAAGAGAGACGCAGCCTACGGCCTACGCAGCCTCCTGGAGGCCCACAAGGCTCTCTCTCAAGGCCCAGTGGGTGGGTCTGGGAAGAGATGGACAAGAGAGATTCTTCTGTTCAGGTAAGAGAACGGGGATGAACATTTGCATAAGTTGGGAACACCATTTTTTGGCTTGTCAGTTTTTATTTTAGTCTCCCTTATTTAAAGGGCGTTGGCGTGTTTCTCATTCTGGGGCATTTTAAAAGGCCATTTGCATCTCTTCTTCCGACACTTATCTAATCCCTGTTTCCTTTATAATCCTGGTAGATTTGGGGCCGTTCCAAAAGACTTTCTTATCCAATATGGGGGTTTATATATATATATATATATATATATATATATATATATATATATATATATATATATATATATATAATTTATATATATATATATATATATATAAAGAGAGAGAGAGAGAGAGAGAGAGAGAGAGAGAGAGAGAGTTGGAATTTCTTCATAAAGTTACTTTTATCGGAAATCATAGGCTCCAATAGACCTTTTTCTTCATTGTGTAGATAACAATACCCTTTAAATAGAGGAGTATAAAAAAAATCTCGTGCAACATTATGTAATTGTTAGAGTAGATACTAAAAGTTACACACACACACACACACATACACACACACACACACACACGCATATATATATATATATATATATATATATATATATATATATATATATATATATATATATATATATATATATATATATCACACGAACAGTCGTGATCTTAACTCTTTTCTTTCAAATAGGCCACAAATACCTTTTAATATCGAACTCATTTTGCCATGGGAAAATTCCTTTAATAAGAAGTACTTATACTCTGCCAAGGATTCGAGTCTTAGTGCCGAGTGGATATAAACCATCCGGCTATAAAAAGATAAGAACTGATTCTAACTCCGTCAGTATATACTCCTGTCAAATTCAGGAATTGATTTAGACTCGAAATCAACCTATCTCTGCTTTATAAATGATTGGTAAACTTTTACAGCGTGGCCGTTTTAAGATGATTTTATCGCTATCAAGCGTCGGGGACTGGAATGGTACAATCCTCTGGCATATAGACACATGCACAGATAAAGGTGGATGGACTCGTATCAAGTAGCCAAAAGCAATTCCCGGACGTAGCAAACCTGAACCAAGCATTGCAGCGCTCACCAAAGCACCAACTAGCCTATTGGAAACATCTCTGTCTAGGGGCCTCTAAGTTGGGAGTTCGAGCCCCTCTTATGATCGATAATGTCTAGTGGTGTTCTCAACCACAATATCCTTTTGAGCTGGGGACTGGTGAGAGTTATGAGGAGCTAATAGCTATACCTTCTGATTTATCAGCAACCATTGCCTAATCCTTCCTAGTCCAAGCTTGAGAGGAGAGGAGGGCTTGGGCGCTAATCATATTTCTATATTGCTGGTCTCTAGGATATTATATTATCGCTTATCTCTGCCACTCATGAGCGACTTTTAAACTGCACCTCACAAGTATCACCAGATCTACCTGGGATCGGTGGTGTCTATTTCTATAGGGGTGTTCTTTTAGCTCGGAAAAAGTTTCCTAATCGTTGATTGGTTGCACAAAATAATTCTAACCAATCAGCTAGCAGGAAACTTTTCCGAGCTAAAAGGGCACCATTGTGAGTCAGTGAAATTGACTATAGTAACGGTTACCATAGTGTGTGGCACTGGAGGATATGAACTAAACGCAGCGTAATATACTGTACATCGTAAGTCAAAAGTATTCCAGTTATCTGTACGGTAAAGCAATACATTACGATATCCAACAGTATTTTTGAACAAATTATCAAAGAGCCTGTCAATTACTTATTGTGGTCTGTTGTAGTGGTTCTGGCTCCAACAGACCCGTGATAATGGTAGCCTGGCAAATCTCAAGGAGCTCAAATCTCCCAGCTTTTACGAAAGTTGCACCGTATCGACGTGGGAGGGATGGTAAGAGGGTGAAAAGTAATAATAATAATAATAATAATAATAATAATAATAATAATAATTCATAATAGTAATAATAATAATAATTACAATAATATCAATAATAATAATATTAATGATAATAATAATAATGATAATAATAGTAATAACAATAATAAATAACAATAATGATAATAATAATAATTCATAATAGTAATAATTCATAATAGTAATAATAATAATAATTACAATAATATCAATAATAATGATAATAATAGCAATAACCATAATAATAATAATAATAATAATAATAATAATAATAAAAATCTGATTATACCAATGATGTTAAACACACGATTTGTTATTTTGTTAAAATATAGCTAAAATGATCTGGACGACTGGAACGGAACTGAATGTGAGGGGCCTCGTGAAGGGAGGCTACTATGAAACTACTAAAACAGTGAAGGATGGATCCGGTGTACCCTGTTTTCCTGTTGGCTACACAAGAAAAAAAAAAAAAAAAAAAAAAAAACTCGCCAAAGGTTACAAAGGGTTGCAGTGGATGAAAAAAAAGCTTCAAATAAAGAATCCTTGACAAATAAAATTCATACGATTGAATTTAATATTTTATATCTATCTATCTATCTATCTATCTATCTATCTATCTATCTATATATATATATATATATATATATATATATATATACACACATATATCGATACACAAACACAGATTTGGAATATATATATATATATATATATATATATATATATATCAGTACATATATATACACATACCTACAATATACACAAAAACACACAGATTTGGAATATATATATATATATATATATATATATATATATATATATATATATATATATATATATATATATATATACCTCTGATTGATAAGGCTATCTAGCCTTGTGTTTGGTCAGTAATTGTGGAACTCTGAACATGGATTATTGTTATTGACGATGCTACTGAAGCCATTATTAATGCTAAGAATCCCTGTAATTTTCCACGATATAAAAAACAAACAAACAGGAAGTGAGTGATAAAAAAAAAAAAGATTTTGACCTCGACGGCACTCTCTCTCTCTCTCTCTCTCTCTCTCTCTCTCTCTCTCTCTCTCTGTCGGATCTAATTCGAGAGTTTAAGGCGAATCAGATAAAGTAAACCGCGACAAACGGAAAGTCAACTCCCAATGAAATGATTTTCAGCTGCACGGCCAAATCAATGCCAAATCCCTTACAAGCAAGAAGTAGAAAAGAGAAAAAAAAAGAGGGGGGCCTTGTGAGAAACACCTCTCGGCTATCTCCCAATGTTGGAAAGGAATCACAGGTGGGCAATCGTAATGACTCGAGAGAAAAAAAACCGGGTGTAGCGAGTTGCCAGAAATATACCCGATTTCCTTAAGTTACAACACTGGACAGAACCTCGACTTGGTCTTCTGGAGATTTCGTGGGATTCTGGGCTGTAAGTTTATCGACAGATTTTTTTTTTTTTTTCATTAGAGGACTTTATGTTACTAATACTATTATGATAATAATAATAATAATAATAATAATAATAATAATAATAATAATAATAATAATAATAATAATAATAATAATAATGGAGATTTTGTGGGATTCTGGGCACCAAATTTATCAACAGTTTTTTTTTCTTATTAGAGGACTTTATGTCACTAATACTATTACGATAATAATAATAATAATAATAATAATAATAATAATAATAATAATAATAATAATAATAATAATAATAAACATAATAACAGTGAAAATAATAATGACAATGAAAATAATAATAATAATAATAATAATAATAATAATAATAATAATAATAATAATAATAACAACAATAATAATAATAATAATAATAATGGACTCCTAAGGAGGCAGGATGCAACCCGGAACCCTACACTATAAATGCCACCCTCAAAAGACTGTGATAGAGAAAAAAAAAAAAAACAATAATAATAATTAAACAACAACAACAACAACAACAACAACAACAACAACAACAACAGATACAGTTGTTTCTAGTCCACTGCAAGAAAAAGGTCTCAGAAATGATAATTCATATCTGGGGTTTGGCCAATTTTCATTATTTGATAATCATAATGATGATGACCATGATGATCCTAAAGATAATTATCGTAATTATTTTCATTATTACCATTCTACTTTCTTGTATGAGACAGTAAAAGCAGGGAGTTCCAAACAAAGTCTGTACTCATAACAGAGGAGATATGAACAAGTGAAACGATGTTTTGCAAGAGTTTGAATAGAAGAACGGTGTTCATAGAGAAAAAAATACCTTCAACACACGAGATGATATTGCCGTTTCTTTTTTACGATCTATAATATGACTTTTCAATGTGGAAATGATAAAAGTGAAAGCTCTTGAGATTGAGTCTCTGTCATCAGAATTCTTTCAATGTAGTAAGAATGGTTGAAAGGGTTAATAAGAAATGAGTATAAGCAGATGTGTCCGACTGGATTGAAGTGGTTCTGACATACTGACAGCATTGCAGAGGGTGGGTGAATCAAAAAATAGTGTAATATACAGAAGTGTTACAAGGGAATAGAAAATGAGCTACAAACTGCTTTTATAACCAAATTCAATATCCAGGAAGAAGTATGACATAGTGCAGTATAAGAGTTGCAGTACCATAGTTATATTTAGTGAATCATGAGAAGAATTGCATAAAATAATAGATGATTTGAACAGAGAAAGCAGAAATGTAGGACTGAAAATGAATATGAGTAACACTAAGATAATATTCAATAAAATGCAGAGGGACAACATACAGTATAAGAGTTAAGTATGAACCTCTAGAGATTGTTAATGAATATACATACTTAGGACAGACACTGTTTCCCCAGAACGTGACAGAAATTAAAAGAAGGATAAGCATGGAATGGAGAGCTTTTGGTAAAACAAAATGAGATTATGAAAATTAAGATGCCACATTCTTTAAAAAGGAAAGTGTTTAATCAGATGGTCCTACCAGTATTAACTTATGAATTAGAGACTTGGAGCCTAACTAAAGCATTAGAAAAGGAGCTAGTTACAACTCAAAGATCTATAGAAAGAATAATGATGGGATTAACACCAAGGGACAAAAAAATATCAACATTGATGCGAAAGCAAACTAAAGTAGAGGATATTCTAACCTGTATGAAAAAGAAATGGACATGGGTAGGACATGTAATGAGATTGTCAGATAAGAGATGGACATTAAAAATAACAGAATGGGTCCCTGGAGATTACAAAAGAAGCAGGGGGTAGGAAGAAAAAGCGATAGATTGACGAACTAAGAAAATATGCGGGTATAGCCGGCATAAAAAGACCATACACAGACGCCAGTGGAAGGAAATGTCTAAACCCTTTTTTTTTGCAGTGGACTAATAACGACTGATAATGATGATGATGATGAAGCTACATTAAATGAAAAGCTAAGGGCCAATGAATGTTTTTCAGAAAATGGGATACTATTTACAGGAATTTTACAGCCACTTATATGTGATTATGTTTGTTGCAATCCCCACTCATAGAAAGTAGCCTTTCAGGGGTAAATGAACCATAATGATAATAAAGCAAATAAAATCTAGGTAAACATTGCGAATCCGTCGATCATACTGTTAAATCTGAACATTTTATTTTTCATATACAAGTTGATAATTCATCCCTTGTCCATTGAATTTATATAGAAAAGACATACACAAATAGTTATGAATGTTACTATTGTTTTCAGGAATTAACGTCTCAA
>NC_090737.1:14860235-14862735 GCF_036898095.1 Palaemon carinicauda
AGCCTCTGTACCATGGTCTTCCACTGTCTTGGGATAGAGTTCTCTTGCTTGAGGGTTACACTCGGGCACATTATTCTATATTAGTTTTCTTCTTTAATTTTGTTAAAGTTTTTACAGTTTATATAGGAAATAATTATTTCAATGTTGTTACTGTTCTCGAAATATTTTATTTTTCCTCGTTTCCTTTCCTCTCTGGGCTATTTTCCCTGTTGGATCCCCTGGGCTCATGGCATCCTCCTCTTCCAACTAGGGTTGTAACTTAGCAAGTAATAATAATAATAATAATAATAATAATAATAATAATAATAATACTGTAATTGGGAGTACTTCTGCACATACTCCTCTCTTTCACAATATTTAGTATATGGCATCTATCTTTTTTTTTTTTTTTTTTTTTTTTTTTTTTTTTTTTTTTTTTTTTTTTAACTGATTTTTCTGCCATCGTCCGCCTAATAATCCTTTGTCCTCTTAATTCACTAGGAGATCCCATGGCCCACATGCCCCCAGCTCTTGTTTCCTACCAATCATTGTTCTTCTCTTAACGGGTAAACAATGCCAGCTGCCAGGTGAACGAAACGTTAGTTGCCACTTTTATTATTATTATTATTATTATTATTATTATTATTATTATTATTGTTGTTGTTTTTGTTGTTGTTGTTGTTGTTACTTGCTAGGCTACAACCCTAGTTGGAAAAGTAGGATGCTATAAGAACAGGGGCCCTACAAAGGAAAATAGCCCAGCGAGGAAAGGAAAGAAAGAAAAATTAAATATTCTATGAACAGTAACAGCATTAAAATAAATATTTCCTATATCAACTATAAAAACTAACAAAACAAGAGGAAGAGAAATTCGATAGAACGATAAAATAGAGAGGACGAGTGTACCCAGGACCCCTCAAGCAAGAAACTTCTAACCCTAGACAGTGGAAGACCATGGTACAGAGGCTATGGCACTACCCAAGACTAGAGAACAATGGTTTGATTCAGGAGTGTCCTCCTGGAGAGATGCTTACAGCAGCTAGAGGGTCCCTTCTACCCTGACCAAGAAGAAAGTATTCAATTTAGACTTAAGGCATATATTAAAAATGATGATTCCTCAGGTAAGTGAGAGAATTTTCGTAGTGTATCCATGGATTAATCATACCATCCTGCCCATCACACCGTTATCAACAAATATATAAACTACATTTTATATTTATTAAATAGATTATTAATACGCTGAAATCTTTAAAACGAAGGATTTTCTGTAACATCTATTTTTTTTCCCTTAGCGAGTGTTTTTATTCATATCGCATATATGATTCATTTCCTAATGAGGCAGCATAAAGTACACATGTCGCATTTTTACGTTAAACTATGATTCAGCTTTTTCATTGCTTCATTTAAAATATCGCTGTCATTATCATTATTATTACTTGCTAAGCTACAACCCTAGTTGGAAAAACTGGATGCTATAATCCCAGGGGCTCCAACAGGGATAATAGCCCAGGGAGGAAAGGATACAAGGAAGAATAAGATATTCTAAGAACAATAAAAACATTGAATAAACATTTCCTATGTAAACTATAAAAACTTAAACAAAACAAGGGGAAGAAAAATAAGATACAATAGTGTGCCCGAGTGTACCCTCAAGCAAGAGAGGCAATTCAATGAAATAACACTAGCACCTTGACTTATAGAGAGGAGCTAAATGCTATTTACTGGAGAATAAACTGAAGGATCAAAGTGAGAAGGTCCTTCTCAAATAGGTAACTATGGAAACGAATATATAAGTAACTGGCGGATTTATTTTGATGTTGTAATTGTTCTTAAAATATCTTTTATTTAATTTCTTCATTATTTCTTTTGATACTTCAATTGCTGTATTTCTATTCTCACTGGGCTTTTTTCCTTGCTGGAACCCTTGGGCTTATAGCATCCTGCTTTTCCAACTTGGGTCGTAGCTTAGCTAGTAATAATAATAATAATAATAATAATAATAATAATAATAATATTATTATTATTATTATTATTATTACTTAGGGAAACGACGACGGCTAAACTACGTTCATGAACCCACCCTTCTTCGATGGCTTTTCTGATATACCTTAGAATTTGACCATCAGTGGCAAACAAAGCAAGAAAAAAAAATTATTAAAATAACATCCCATCGGAATACCTTCACTTGAACAGGAACGCAGACAGACATACACACACACACACACACACACACACACACACACACACACACACACACATATATATATATATATATATATATATATATATATATATATATATATATATATATATATATATATATATATATATACTGTATATATAACAGTTCTGGAGGCACTTTGTTTGGTAGACCGAGAGCGAGAGTGACAAGTGGTACGTACCACGTGAGAGAGAGAGAGAGAGAGAGAGAGAGAGAGAGAGAGAATTTTGAAGCACTCATTGGTGTGCGTTGCATTTAGATTTGAAACTTGAGTAACAGTGCATTAGATAATTTAACATT
>NC_090737.1:14865235-14872735 GCF_036898095.1 Palaemon carinicauda
TTCTCATAATTACTCAAGACTAAAGAATAAATTACGAATGTAAACTAAACCCATTTTCTAAAGATTCGTGTACAACTCAAATAAGACCAACACGCAAAACAGTCCACAAATCCATTAACAGATCTCCCTACGGCTGCAATGATGGTGACAGTGTACGTATGACGTAATGATCTCTACTGCTGCAATTGTATCTCATGGCGTTACTCCACCATCGCTATCACTAGTACATCATAATTGAATTTGACCGACGCTCCTCATGTTTGTGTTCTGAAGAATCTAGATGAATCAATAACAGACAGTTTGTCTCTTCACATTGGGTGCAAATTGACTCTCTCTCTCTCTCTCTCCTCTCTCTCTCTCTCTCTCTCTCTCTGTATAATATGAAAAAAAATTATCAACTGAATCGTTGCCATTAATAAAAATACCTTCTAAACCTTTATTGTGGGTTTGATTAACATCTTCTCCCTCTCTCTCTCTCTCTCTCTCTCTCTCTCTCTCTCTCTGTATAATATGAAAAAAAATTATCAACTGAATCGTTGCCATTAATAAAATACCTTCTAAACCTTTATTGTGGGTTTGATTAACATCTTCTCCCTCTCTCTCTCTCTCTCTCTCTCTCTCTCTCTCTCTCTCCAAAAGACGCATCTATAAATTGGTTCTCTTGCTTCATAACAGGCACCTCTATGAGAGAGAGAGAGAGAGAGAGAGAGAGAGAGAGAGAGAGAGGTAATAATATTCACCAAAGACTAACAGCTGTACATCTGAACTAAATATGACTGATCTGAAATTACATCACTAGAATTTAGAATAGGTGAAAAAACACAGTTCTGAAAACCCCGAAGCTTCACGGATAAAGTACTCCTGCTATGTTTACAAATCATGTTTTGCCAAACCCAAGCGTGTCCTTCTCTATGTGTGTGCGTGCGCGCGTCTGTGCAAGTCGGTGTCCTTGTTGCGTTTGTCTGTTTGATAACTCATTGTGAAGTATTGGCAAACTGCACCGAAGCACAAAGATGGCAAATATAATTAGAAAGGCGGGGCGTTGCCCAGACGCACATTTTAATGTACTTATGACCTTGTGTGGTGTATTCGTTTCTATGTGCCCAGCTCACGGATTTGTTAATGGCGAGATAATCAAAGACAGGATCTCTCTCTCTCTCTCTCCTCTCTCTCTCTCTCTCTCTCTCTCTCACACACACACACACACAGAACTTAATAATACGACTAAGTCTTTAGCCTATATTAAAACACATTATAAATTATTGTTATTATTATTATTATTATTATCATTATTGCTATAAGCCCAGGGGGCCCCAAAGGAAAATAGCCCACTGAGGAAAGTAAACAAGGAAAAATAAAATATTTTAAGAACAGTATCAAAATTATTACATAAAACTATTTGCCAATAAAATGTTAAAACACACATAAATTCTCAGCTATAAAACCAGACCTGATACAGTCTCTCGATAGTACTTATATCTGAAATCAATTCTAATATCATTCAGAACTAAAGAATAATGTATGAACTAGAAGAAAAATCCTGCGCACTGTCAATTATTTCGCTTAGGAAACAATGAATTGGGAGATTTACTGAAGGTTTCGCCATATCAAAGGCTAGATATAATTTCAGATTGAAGATAGCAGAGAGATGATTACTTAATATAAAAAAAAAAAATAGAAAATTAATGAAAATGAGTCCATTAGCTATACTCGCTCTTTGCTTAGTAAATTCTTGAAACGTTATTAGTTTTGTGTTCATTTATATTGAGACTGAAAATTAATGATATACGGGATGATTTAATTATGAAAAAAAGGGCTTTTAATTCCTATGGAAATTTTTTGAAGGGGTAACTGTGTCAGTCTTTGTAAGCTACAGAATAGATTTCAGTATCTGCTTAAAACACTTGTGATAAGGACAACTGCTGCCCCGCAGTGAGAACATGTCTATAAATATACACAGCATATGACTGCAGAGAGAGAGAGAGAGAGAGAGAGAGAGAGAGAGAGAGAGAGATTGGTGTTTTAAATGACTCATAAAATGATACTGAAAATCGTGCCATTTGTTTGATTCACACGGAAAATACAAATTTATCATTCATTTATATTGTTTTAGAGGTATATATGTTACATTAGAAATATAAAGGACAGGTCAGTCAATTAGAATATTTAATATCACTTTGATAGTAGTCATATCACAAGTATAAAGGGCTTGAAATACAATGTCTCCGGGGGAGAAAGACGTACGCAGTAAAGGGTTGTGGGACCCTTTGGGTATGGGAACTATGATCATTAGAGGATTAAAAGGGGAGACATTATTCAGTCTCATGAGTTGAACTCAACTCTTACAGAGTTGACCCAAATATATTTAGGAGGAAATAATCAAATCTAAGATATAAAAATAAAAAACTATATATAAAAATAAATATATATATATATATAAAAAATATATATAAAAATTTATGAATAGAAATCAAAATTTTATCACTTAAGCCTGTGCTTTAAAAACGTTAAAATCTTAGAAACAGAGAAAATCTTGAAATCTAATAAATATTCAAATCTAAGAGATAAAAATGAAAAAAAAAAAATATATAAAAAAACTTATGAATAGGTATTAAATTATTTTTTCATCAAGACTGTTGCTTCTAAAAACGTTAAAAATCTTAACATACAGAGAATCTCTCAGAATCTAATATATATTCAAATCTAAGAGATGAAAAAAAAATAAAAAAAAAATATAAATTCACATTTTATTAATTAAACATGTGCTTCTTAAAAAGGTTAAAATCTTAAGAACAGAGAAACTCTCAGAATCTGAAGAGACTCCTTAGCTATAGTAAGCAGCTCTTCTAGGAGAACGACACTCCAAAATTAAACCATTGTTCTCTAGTCTTGGGTAGTGCCATAGCCTCTGTATCATGGTCTTCCACAGTCTTGGGTTAGAGTTCTCTTGCTTGAGGGTACACTTGGGCACATTATTCTATTGGATTTCTCTTCTTGTTTTGTTAATGTTTTCATAGTTTATATAGGAAATCTTTATTTTTATGTTACTGTTCTTAAATCCTTTTTATTTTTCCTTGTTTCCTTTCCTCAATAGGCTATTTTCCCTGTTGGGGCCCCTGGGTTTATAGCATCCTGCTTTTCCAACTAGGATTGTAACTTAGCAAGTAATCATAATGATGATGATAATGATAAATATTTTTTGGTTAGAATTGTCACACCACGGTCACACACTGACTGCACCTGGGTGGAGGGAACGTCAGCCACTCCTGATTCAAACGGAAATCGCACTTTCACTACTGTAGGATACCGGGAAATGAAAATAACATTTTCGACACGTTGCATTGAAAGAATATCTTCAAAATAGATTGGGATTGGAGTTATACATCCCGTATGCAGTGTTTATGTACAGACGTGAACATACATACACACAAATATGTATATATGTATATATATATATATATATATATATAGATAGATATATTATACACACACACACACACACACACATATATATATATATATATATATATGAGGATTTACATTTCCAACGTATACTTGAGGATTTACATTTCCAACGTATACTTCTAGATACAGGATACTGAAGGTCAAGTTAGCGAAGAAATAATCTCATACCAATCGTTTATTTGTCAATCATTTCCCATTAAGGCATTTCCACTTATGAACAAAAGAAGATGAAAATGATACTCTTGATACGATTAGAGGGGGTAAGGGGGAGGGAGAGAAAAGGGGTAGGGGGGAAAGGGGTAAGAGTAAAGTCTATTATCAATGAGTACCGAACCATCGCCTCTATGGAAGGCGAATGAGAATATAGAGGAGGGGGAGTGAGTCAGCCATCCGTAACATTTCTCTTATATTAACTTGCACACTGAGGAAGGGTTGTATTAATTAAATTTCAAAGCTGATAACCAGCTACCTCACTAAAATGAATGCTATGTTGGATATTATTACAGCCATTTAATTGTATATATTGCGTTTACAGGTCGTATCGTGTTAAGGTCCCTCTCTCTTCCCTCCCTCTTTTTTTTTCAGGGTCGTCTTTCACGGTGGTACCTTGGCGAAAACCTTTTTTATTTTATTTCGATTGAAGGCAAGTTAATAAGTTGTCCCTTCCCCCTGTGGAGGGAAGGGTAGGGGGATGAGGAGGGACAAGAGACTGCTGGAAAGGGCGTTTCTCTTTAGAGCGATGAGTCTTATCTTTTTTGAGGAAAGGATGCAGAATACGAACTCTTGACTTATGTAGAGATCAGGACCTAAAGGACGCTTACTTTAACGTTTAAGAAATACGAGCTCTATTTTTAGACGAGCTAGAATAGAGATACATTAACGTTCAAATGTGAACGGAAGTCTATTCTTGTACAATTTGAAAGTAGAAATGCATTAGGGCCGAGGAGGATTGACAAACAAGCCCCCCTACCTTTCCTGTAGGACCCCACGGAACGATAAGTCGTAACACTGCGTCGTTCAAAGTGAGCATAATGAGAAACGACTAACGCATAAAAAGCTATTCAATCTAAGGATGAAGATGGTTATATCCTTCAGCAAAAGGAGGAAGCTCAAGAGGAAAAGGACGAGGTAGAAAAGATAAGGAAAGGGGGAGGGGGAGGAATTGCTATAAAAAGCCAAACATATTCATCTTGGTTGCATAGATGATATTCAAGCAACATAAACCAGCGTACTTCATTGCAAACTGTGTGGGCTGAGCCCCCTACCGTATACAAGCCACCCACCGTCATCCATTAAACCCACACGTTTAACACGCCCTCTCTCTCTCTCTCTCTCTCTCTCTCTCTCTCCACCACAAACACCCATACTCAACACATCCCCTCTGTTCCCCAAGAGTGACTCTTCGTTTTGGTGTCTCGCACGTTGTTGCTAAGATGATAGGGTGACGACATCCTTCCTCCCTTATTACATTACCTTCTGTCTTGCCCGTGTATCTGCGGTCTTTGTTTACGAAGTCACGCCGACGGAGTCATGATGAGCTTGTCGCACTTAATTTGTCAACACTATTGAAAGATTATCTGAAGGTGTTTCTATATATATATATATATATATGTGTGTGTGTGTGTGTGTGTGTGTCTGTGTGTGTGTGTGTGAATTTACTCTAACTCGGGAGTTAACACAAAAAGGGCAATCTTTCTTATAATAGAGGCTTCTACTCAAACCCTGATTCGAACATATACTTCTGATTTCAAAAATATGGGAATCTAATATCAAACTGTTTGTTATTCAACAATTAGTCGCACGTGTTTTATACATATATATGTATGTATGTATATATATACACACACACACACACACACACACATATATATATATATATATATATTAATAAGAGAGCAACCATTCTAGTGGAACAAAAATAAGCCTATTTACGAGACAGTACTTATATAAAGTGGCCATTAAATTTTCCACTTACCAATAATCGGCCTCCTAAAGGGAAAGTTGTCTGCGTATGGTGACTCTTACGTAAGAGGAAATGCAGGCCATAAAGTCTATAGCGATAAAGGCATGATTATTGTTTTTAAGGACCCTTAAATCTTCCTACGGAGGATATACTTAGAGCATTTACGAAGTCATGGTTGTTAGATACATAGGGTTTGGCAGGTATTAGGGAAGAGAAGGGAGGGTTATTATTTAAAGGGAAAAAAAAAAGGTAATTCATCCAATTACTTTATTTTCTTGCCCCGATCACCTTTTCAAATGATTTCTTAAATGTCGCACAAATGCATAATGAAAAGGGGAGTTCATACTCTGTTAATTGTGTTGTCAAGATGAAACAAACATAATTGCTTTAATAATTATTTCCTTCCTCTACATGTTCCCTCTCAGTGACCGAATCTTCGTTCTGCTATAAAATCGAAGAATAGAATTATTCAATTATATTCTGTATATCTTTTTAGAAACTATCTATCTTGATAGTCTAGTCTCTTATGCTTTCAACTATTCAAAGAATTGTGGAAGAAATTCTGCTGGAAAGGTTTAACGCGAGTTGATCTACCAACACACAATTTTACAAAGCGAAATATTAAACTTTATTTACCCTTCCTACAAGCTCCTTACCAAAGAATATGTACTTAATGCTATTATAAAATAAAGAAAAAATATATAAGTTATTCTATAGGATATAAGGCTTACATTGTTATTTTTAAGGTATGCAATTTGTTATTATGTATATTGTACAAAGGAAGGTATATGGAGCCATTGTATTGATCCGGTTGTAAATTTTAATAATAAAAAGATAATAAAATATACATAAATAATTATCAGGTGAGGTCAAACTCTGATTATTCAGGGGAAGCAAAACGTTCGCTTGCCTTAAATGTTCTCTTCTGTTTAGATAGGAAACACTAGAGACGGTTGACCCATTCTTTTATCTTTGGATTTTTATCTAACAATTATTTTCTGAAGATTCCAAAAACTATCTCATGCTGGAGCATAAACTAAATTATTTCAAAATAAGGAATTGTGACGAGTGTATTTCATGTCTTTTAAGGAAGGGGTCAGTTAAGAAAGTGATATACAGCATTGGACACCGACGCAATACACTGTGGTTACTTGTGAACTATTCCATAAGCTGACATTGAGCAATGGACGGCGCGTATCTAACCGCGGGGTGGAAAACGCCGTGTGAACCAGGCCTAAGTACTATGAATGAATGCCAAAGAACCAGAATTTTTAGAATTGTTGAGATCCCTGAAAATTGGATACAAAGAAGAAGGCTGAAAATTACATAATTGAGAATTGAAGACGAATGAGAAATCTGGAAATCTTATCTGTGGGAATAATAAATAAATAAATAAATAAAAAGTAAATTCGGAGACGTAAAGATGGACACACAGTTGCTCAAGGATACGCAAATGTTTATTAAGACTAATATTCAATGCCATATATAGATATACTAGAGACAAATATGACATTTAGCTACAGCTTAAGCGCAATTGAGCTTTCGTAAACCCCAATTCCTATAATCTCGTAGATTTCAAGACTCGTCTAATGCCATCATCGTCTATCAGCTAAACTATTTTTCTTGATCCCAACAACCTTGTGAAAGATGAGAGCATTAAGAAATCCCATGAGACGCCGGTCCAATCATTTATTTATTTATTTGGTTTTTTCATACTTTATAGGAAAAAGCATCTTGGCATGCTGTGAATGTTCTCACTATTATTATTATTATTATTATTATTATTATTATTATTATTATTACTAGCCAAGCTACAACCCTAGTTGGAAAAGCAAGATGCTATAAGCCCAAAGGCTCCAACAGGGAAAAATAGTGCAGTGACGATAGGAAACAAGAAATAAATAAACGATATAAGTAATAAAATATTTAAATAAAATATTTTAAAAAATCTTAATATTAAAACAGATAATTCATATATAGAGTATATTCAACATAAAAACATTTGCTGCAAGTTTGAACTTTTGAAGTTCTACTAATTGCTGTACCACTCGTATATCTTCAAATGTTCCAAC
>NC_090737.1:14875235-14884513 GCF_036898095.1 Palaemon carinicauda
ATAATTAACTGAAACAAGACTGCATCATTGACAGAGAGATTCTGTCTATTTGTTTCAGTAACTTATATACATTGATGACGCCCAATCTGGAGTGACTGAAGAAGAAGCATTTACTAGGCAAGATTATCAATGATTTAGTCGTAATTGGATAAATTAAGATAAGATTATTCTATTTTCTTGATTCAGCACTTCTCAAAGAACACAGATTTCGGAAGGTAATGATTATTGTGTTCATTTTATTTACCTTAGATGTGTTTAGAAAATACAATAATAAGCAAAGCTTCATCTAAAAAAAAAAAGAAAAAAAAACCCACACGCACAATGCGTTCTCTTGCTTTAAAAATTCTTCAACATAACAAAGATGAAGATGATCGGGATGGCCAGTTCTTAATGAATGCGCATTTCTACTTTGAAGGCTCAGCAGTAGTCCCGCGCTGTCTTTGATTCAAGTTTAATCTTTGTTATTCTTCTCAGTCTTCTCATCTTTTGATCATGTGAAATTTAAGATGGAGAGAACGATCCCGGCTTGCATTCATGCAATGGACCCTCATTTACAGAACTAGTTTTTGCCCATCTATTGCAATACGCATCCAGACAGCAAGACTTGTTCGTTATTTGTTTGGGTTCTGTTTACACACTCTCTCTCTCTCTCTCTCTCTCTCTCTCTCTCTCTCTCATGCTACCATCCTTTTCGAGTTACGTTTATGAAAAGCAATTTCAACATTTCATTAATATCTTCCTCATATTATTTCTTGATTCTGCCTTGTCTTAAACAAGAGCTCTTTCATGGCTCAGACCATTCCCTACCTGACTTTGATCTGTCCCTCGTATGGTCAGATGCAGAATCTCTTCCATTTCAGTTTAATCTACTCAATTAACTTGAACAAGCAAGAGGTATAGCTGCGTCCACTAGCTTTCAATTTGCCTACGTGGAAAACAATAACACAACTGTACCGATCCAGGGATATCCTTATTGCTTATAGTTGCCGTTTCCTTTGATTGGTCCAATAAAAACACATGGGGCAATACCTACGCAGAAGGAAATCCCTGTTGATTAATCATTTCACAAGAGACCCTTTCAAACATTAATATAACAATCAATTATGTTACCCTGAGACATTTCCTAGCAACATTCTCTCTCTCTCTCTCTCTCTCTCTCTCTCTCTCTCTCTGGGGTTCAAAGAAGTCATTCAACAGCTAGAGTGGAAGGAACCATCCTGTAAGCATTCACTGTCTCTTACTGAATAATGATTTCACTATTGATGTTTTCATGGTGAGGTTTGATACCATGATTTATAGCATTTGAAGATTTTACTTACAGCATCTCTCTCTCTCTCTCTCTCTCTCTCTCTCTCTCTCTCTCTCTATTTATTCAAAAAGAAACTTAAGCAATATTTTTTAAATTTTACTTGAATGTATATACCGTCTATCCTAAATTTTTACAATCCAATTATTGTGAATTACATGTAAATAATTTATATTTTTATGTAGCAGAATAACCATTTTTATAATGGAATAAAGGTTTTTGACTTTTGACTTTGCCCCCCCCCCTCTCTCTCTCTCTCTCTCTCTCTCTCTCTCTCTCTCTCTCCTCATTTATTCAAAAGGAAACTTAAGCAATATTTTTAAATTTTACTTGAATGTATATATAACCTAGATTTTTACAATCCAATTATTGTGAATTTCATGTATATAATTTATATTTTTACGTAGCAGAATAACCATTTTTATAATGGAATAAAGGTTTTTGACTTTTGACTTTGCCCCCCCCCCCCTCTCTCTCTCTCTCTCTCTCTCTCTCTCTCTCTCTCTCTCTCTCAAGGTTAACTTTGGACGATGGATAATGGCGAACAATGTTTTATTTCTTTTTATTATTTTTTTTTCAAGAGGAAGGTCGTACTCCATGTACCTAAAGTGTCGGGCTAAAGGTCAGCGGCTGTATATTCTGTGGGTTCTTTGACGAACAGCGTAGTGATTATAGCTTCATACAGATGAACCGACAGATAGATGAAAGAAACGAGGACGAAAAATAATAGGCTATAAAAAGATATGAGAACATTGAAAGGGAAAACACGCAAGTGGAAGAAACTTGAGTAACCAGGATAGGGAAGAGGACCTAAGTAGAAAGAACAGGAAATAGACGGATATATGAATAGATACATACAAATGGATCGTTTGGGGAATGGTTGCACGCTTCTGGAGGCAATACATTGATTCGTCTTACATATACAGTTTTTGATTTTCAATATATACATACATACATACATACATACATACATACATACATACACACACACACACACACACACACATATATATATATATATATACACACATACAACACACACACACACACACACACACATATATATATATATATATATGCAGTATATACTGTATATGTGTGTTTATTCCATTTCTCTCTTTTCATTCACAGTTGCAACACACAGCATTGGACTGAGTACTGTATTAGATACCTTATTACCTCGTAAATCAACAAAACCATAAGAAGTTTTTCAGGAAAATAGGGTCAGACCCAACTGACCCCGCCCAGGCAAAGACCAAAGAATGGAAAGAGGAAGCAAAGTACAGAAAATAGTATCCATGCAAACACAACAGTGGCGTCTTATACGATTCATAAATACGCGTGGTTGATTCCGTAAAAGAATTTGATTTGTTTTTCAATTTCATTTTCTGTTGAACTATGATGCACAAGAAGCTACATTTACGGAAAGAGAATGTATCCTATAGATAAATAATTTACCTCTTCAAAGAATGCTTTATATTTTGTCAAGAAACGAAGAGGTTTTTAATATTCTTCCAGAAGACTAAAATTACTGCCACATCTTTGCTCAGAAAGCATATATAACGTTTTAAACGCTTCCAGAAGACAAAAATTACTGCCAGATCCTTGCTTAGACACGTTATAAACAATAGACCAAACTTAATTACCTGTCCCATAGCAGATTTTAGTTTCAGCATTCAGCATTTTAGTGGCCTATGAGGTAACGTCCCTCACTGGTGGTCGCCAGACTGGGGTTCGAGTCCCGCTCAAACTCGTTAGTTCCTATAGTGACTGTATCCTTACCAACCTTGTGAGCTAAGGATGTGTAGTTTTGGGGGAACTATAGGTCTACCTACTTCCTGGTCCCAGCTTGGATGGAGAGGGGGCTTGGGTACTGATCATCATATATGTATATGGTCAGTCTCTAGGGCATTATTCTACTTGCTAGGGCAATGTCACTGACCCTTGCCTCTGCCATTCATAAGTTGCCTTTAAACCAAGACCAATTTGTCACCACAAATCCACCACATATAATAACTATCGGTCGATCTATCAAAAAGCCAAATTACAATCACAGTTATAGTAATCTTCTGACTGCCACAGATTTTTCTTCAACAGCAGAGTGTCGAAAATAGACCGCCTGCCCAAACAAAAAATTACTAATTTTAATATTGCATAAATATTCCATCTCACTTCAGAATATCAAGGCCATCCAGAGGACAAAGTTTAATTTACCATCAACCAAACCCATTTCCATTTTATTTATATTTCAACCAATCTGCAGTACTCCATTCTCTCTGCATATCCATGTCACCATAAAAAGTTAACTAATTTTTTTACATAGTGTCAGAAACACCTGACATTTTTCTTACAATTCAACCAGATTCCATAATCTCTTTATGTATATCCCTCTAGGATTTAGACAAGAACTGCAGATTCATTTCACTTCCATAAGGCTATATATATATATATATATATATATATCAATAACACTCGTGATTTCAATCAATGTAAATATCACCCACAATGGCATTTAATACCGAATTCTATCTTGGGAATATATGTCCACTTGGAATTCATTTTATGGTAACAGCTTCTTGCCGGGCTGAGATTCGAACCCCTGCCTATTCAGCCGGAAACCATGCCTACGAGGACTCTACCAACTAATCCATCATGAGAGATATATGTTTTTGACAAGTCCCCTTGTCAAAAACTTATATATATATATATATATATATATATATTTATATATATATATATATCTGTGTGTGTGCACCATTATGATCGAAAGTTACTAACTCTCTCGTTGCAAAATAAAATCGAAGTCAGAGTTATGCTAGTTTTCTCTCTTTCTCTATCCCACTACTGTGGTGCTACTACTACAACTACTATTAGATATTCTTTCTAACACCTATCGTAGTAGTAGTAGTAGTAGTAGAAAGAGAGAGAGAGAGAGAGAGAGAGAGAGAGAGAGAGAGAGAGAGACTAACATACGATCGGTGGCCTGATCTTCGGATCTGTTTTCGATTTCTTTTACAACGAGGGTGGTAAAGAAACTTAGAATCTTGATAGTATTGTACACAGACATATATATATATATATATATATAAATGCATATATATATAATATATATAACATATATATATATATATATAATATAGTTTGAATGAAATTTTATATATATATATACATATATATATATATATATATATATATTGTATATATATATATATGAAATTTTTTATATATATACACACACACATATATATATATATATATAATATAGTTTGAATGAAATTTTATTTGTATAAAAAGTATTTCCTTTACCTTAATTCATTAGGAAGTAAATTCTATTACGTTCCTATGTTTAATTTGGTGATGATTTAACTGTTCTTTTAAATATCTTAATTTTTCATTGTGAGTTCAACACCCCGTTAAAAAGACCTGCAAATGGAATGTTATGTTTTTATTTTTTCATCATCATCATCAACATCATCATCATCACCTCCTCCTACGCCTATTAACGCAAAGGGCCTCGATAGACTGACTAAATCCATAGAGGATTTATTGGCTAAATTCATCAAAGGATAATAATAATAATAATAATAATAATAATAATAATAATAATAATAATAATAATAATAATAATTATATCTTATTTCTCTTCCTATTGTTTTGTTTGAAGTTTTTAAAGTTTTTAAAGAAATATTTATTTTAATGTTGTTACTGTCCTTGTTTCCTTTCCTCACAGGGCTATTTTCTCTGTTGGAGCCCCAAGGCTTATAGCATTCTGTTTTTCCTACTAGGGTTGTAGCTTAGAAAGTAATAATAATAATAATAATAATAATAATAATAATAATAATAATAATAATAATAATAAAACGAAAACCAAAATATTTCAATATTCCCTCAATTACTTTTAAAGAGTAAGGGTTTATTTTCTAAAACTGTAATCTGATTATAATTACTGAGCTGAAACACCCAACTGTTTTGTCGAAGTAATGAATAATGTTTAAAACACATACCCCCTTCTCCTGAGAATGCTGCATTAACTCAACGCTGCATATAATCAAAGAGAAGTCAGAGAGAGAGAGAGAGAGAGAGAGAGAGAGAGAGAGAGAGAGAGCTTTGTACCAATTTGCATTGCAAGATCACATGTGCGGAATAATTACGGCAGACGTGATGGAGAGCTATAAGTAATGGGAATAAAAAGACCCTAGGTTGAATAATGTGGCCATTTGTTTAGAGTGTTTGTGCGTGCGTGATATTATTATTTGCATCATTTAATGCGTTCGTACCTGAGTGTATATCTCGTACGTGTATGCGTGATAGCCATGATTATGTTAATGTCTCTCTCTCTCTCTCTCTCTCTCTCTCTCTCTCTCTCTCTCGTCTTTTACTTCAGGAGGTATTTCTGGGTGAAAGTGCTTTGGTGTTTGTTTGTTTGTTCGAGCGTTTTCGTTTCTGTCACATTGAGGGAACTTGGCAGACTAAATTCTCAGCTGATAATGTGCGTATTGATAAACTGAAGAACTTTTAAAGAGGCAAGTTTTGTACCAGTAGAGAGAGAGAGAGAGAGAGAGAGAGAGAGAGAGAGAGAGAGAGAACCCTGTTATTTCAACGAAGGATGAACGTTTCCTTGTTCAACTCCACAAATCGGCCTGGAAATACTGAAATCATGATTACTGGAAACAAAAACAGAAAAAAATACGAAAAGAACAAAAACAGGGCGTTTAAGTTGGATAGTTCGAGCGAATCAGGTGCTCCATTGGCCATATCACATCTGCAAGAGTATAAATTGCTATATTGACAACGCTAGAATAAGCATATACTTGTTCTTTATGGTGGGAACCAACGTGATCATAGGAGCGCAAAAATGTCTTGGTCATTATGAGATTGATTTTTTTTTTTCCTTTTGTAAATTATCGTCAACAATCATTGAAAGAGAACTTCTACTAGGGAAATAAAGAGTATTAATGTGTCAATGTCCTCTTCTCGGGAGATGACAGAATTGCCTTTCATACAGATTAAATGAAGTAAGTATGTAGGTAGTTCCAAGATGATTGGGCTGCGAGAGCTATGTGTATAATAATAACGACATTAATTACTTGAAGAAAACACCATGTCATGTTAAGAATCTTGGGTAATAAAAATTCAGTTATATACGTTGTATATAAAAAAAAATGAATGAGTTTTCGCAATTTTTACAAATTGAACCTAAAGAGACACTTTCTCATAAGTGCAAAAGCTCCTGTATTCTTAAAAAAATACAACGCATAAAACAGTGAATTTTAATACCCAACGATGGTAATAATAATCCAAAGAAATTATATAAACGACATAATCTGAACTCAGAATTATTTGGAAGAAGATTGTAGACTGTTTCATTTAGTTGGTTAGTCATTAAGATACTAATACTAATATACTCATGTCAATCTATCTGTATGCGGATGGGACACGAACATTAAATGCAATACGCCACTGAGGCAAAAGTCCCTTGATCATAATTATATGGTATTGTTCGAATGAAATTGCTAGTCCTACAAAAGGAAGTTAAAGAACACACACACACACACACACACACATATATATATATATATATATATATGTGTGTGTGTGTGTGTGTGTTTACCATATATCTACGAAATACTTCATTAATCACGTACCTAGACAATTAAAGTCATACATGCAGGTGTATACATACATACATCGCCTACAAACGCACAAATATATATATATATATATATATATATACATATATATATTATATATATATATATATACATATATATATATATTATATACATATATATATATATATATATATAATACATATATGTATGTGTAAGTGTCTTTATAATATATCTACGAAATATTTCCTTAATCCCACTCTTAGACAAATAAAGTCATATACACAGGTGTAAATATATTTTCCCTGTTGGAGCCCTTCGGCTTATAGCATCCTGCTTCTCCAACTAGGGTTGTAGCTTAGCAAGTAATATATATATATATATATATATATACATATATATATTTATATATATATATATATGTGTGTGTGTGTGTGTGTGTGTGTGTACTGCATATGTATTATTATATATAACACATACAGTATATAACAAACAAAGAGAGGAAGATAAGGCAGGTTGTACCGCGTTCGGTCGCCCGTGGTTTTTGCACGAGGACGAAACTCAGTCGTGATTAAAGCTTCGCTTTTTTTATATTCCCCTCTCTGTGTTACCCATTGTTAGTTTTTACCTGCAGCTATTCCGAGGAGGGGGGAGATAGATGGTAATGATTAAGTGAAACATTCACCTTGAATCACACCAGTTGGACATTTTAGGTTGTTGCCTTCTCTCTCTCTCTCTCTCTCTCTCTCTCTCTCTCTCTCTCAACAGACTTCTGAAGCGTTAATGGTAATAATTCATTCTAGAAATACTGGCAGAGTTTGCGAGGATAACTTACATATTATCTCTCTCTTTCTCAATGTTTGCCTCAAGTGCGGTGATTCTGTCTGAAGAAATAAGTACTCACTCTCTCATAATCGCTTTATTTCTCTACATCGTTAAATTCATGGTCATGTACAGCTAAAGATATTATAACACTGCTCTTCGTGCTTTATGTGAAAGAGAGAGAGAGAGAGAGAGAGAGAGAGAGAGAGAGAGAGAGACCATAATTGTGTTACTTAGAGCTGAGTATTATAATGATACCAGATTACGACAGGCACTACGCTATAATATATATATATATATATATATATATAACTTATATAAGTTCAGTCTGCGTCCTAATATCTGTCAGAGGTTCATACGTTTGCTGAGTAGCTCTAGATACAGCAATACACATAAGATGTCTGACATTACAATAAGACACTTTGGTGGGTTAGTTTAAATAATCGCACCATGCTCTTTCTACATATCTTTTCGACTTGGCCTCTAACTCAGACTGTGAGCAAATCATTAATGATGTTATTCACAGTTCTTGGCAACTGGTTGGTTTTGTTAGTGATTAAGACTGAGCAGCCTGTTCCTGATGTGTCATGCTCATGTAAAATACTGTATATATAAAATCTCAAGGACGCAGGAATGACATTTGAATTTATCACAATTGTATAAAAGTGTTAAGCCTTTCCTTCTCTTGAATGAGAATTTGGCCAACAAAATTCATGGGCGTATCCCTTCTCGTGTGTTGAAATACCAAGTAAAGACAAACCTTGGTTCAATGATGATTGTTGAGGCACTTATTTGGAGAAACAGGAAGCCTATCATCTTTGGAAGGGTAACAGATCAGACTTAATTTGGAATGACTACACTCAGACGCTCAGAGAGTTTAAGTTTTAACTGAAAAGGAATAAAATTTGACCATAAAGCAACCCTTTCTGGTACAACCCAGAATCAAAAAAAGGTGGGCTACCCTTAAATCTGTACTCTTTAGTGTAAAAATAGCAGTTAATCTTTTACTTAAACCAGAGGACTCTGTCACTCACTGTCCAAAGGAAAAGGCAATCGTTAGGCCGGTGCGTTTGGCAGTAAGCAGAGTAATGAGAAACTCGATCTTCCTCATTCTCGTTTTCTTGAGGATAAACTAACTTGTTTAGCTTTTCACTCCTCCTGTGAAATCAGAGCAATCTTGATGGATCTTGATGGCTATGGAGGTCTACACTAGACCAAAACGGTATTTTTCTTTGTTTTTATAAAGACCGCGGATTTCTTAGCTACTAATTTGTGTGTTATTTTCTGCAAGTAACAAGAGGATTTTATTGGAAAATGGGAAGGTTACTCAATTAGGTAAATGTGCTTGTGGTAGCTCGAGTCCTAAAGATTACCACCCCCTAATTTCCACAACTTCCATTTATATAGAGTTTTTGAACGTCTTCTGGAAAAAAACTCAAAATATGTAATTTGCTTTTGCAAAGGCCTTGAAGCATGCGATGACTTCTTACATTATTCAATGCTGTGTAAAAGTCCCTAGATTGTGGTAAGAAAGTTTGCAT
>NC_090737.1:14892513-14895013 GCF_036898095.1 Palaemon carinicauda
TGTCTTCTTCTTCTTCTTCGCCTCCTCCTCGTTCGTCGAAGATCATCACTTTTGGAAAACAAAAGGGTTTCGAAACCCGGCTTTGAGATGCGTAAAAAGAACATCCGGCCAAAGTTCTTAATTATTCTCCCAGCAGTATGTCTGTCTCCGTTGGGAAATACTTCTGGGGCGAGATTATCCAACGAAACTAAAATTGTAAGAGAGAGAGAGAGAGAGAGAGAGAGAGAGAGAGAGAGAGAGAGAGAGAGAGAGAGATTTCGAATGTTGAGGGACAATTTTGGAGTTTTCGAATTTTAAGAGAGAATTTTGGAGTTAGTTTTCGGATTTTGAAAGAGAGAGAGAGAGAGAGAGAGAGAGAGAGAGAGAGAGAGAGAGAGAGAGAGAGATTGGTTCGAAGTTTTCTGGCATGCTAACATCGAAGATCATTGACGTCGAGAGAGAGAGAGAGAGAGAGAGAGAGAGAGAGAGAGAGAGAGAGAGAGAGAGAGAAAGGTATGTTATTCTGACATACAAAAGAATGTTCAGCGATTTAAAAACAAGAATCGTTTATTACTCCTATGAAAAAAAATGTAAGACGAAAGACCTCAATTAATTTTCCTATAATAAAGAATTATTAGAGGCATCATTAATTGCATAAAAAATCAAAACTTAAATGAGATAATATGCAATGTTTACACGAATAAAGACAATAGAAATTAAACTTGCTGATAACGAAAAAGGTATATTTATGTTTCGATAACTGAGGAAGTGGTGAAGGCACATTCCGCAAAACATAATTATAGCAATATTGCAAGATACAAATGATAAAGAACGGGAGAAAAATAAAGATTTCCCTGAAAGCCAAAGGGTGTCCACAATGTTAAATGTTTAAAGATGAAGTTTAGATAAAAATTCCTTGTACAAGAGAGAGAGAGAGAGAGAGAGAGATGAAGTTTTTTGGCATCCTGATATCGAAGGTCATTGACGCCGAGAGAGAGAGAGAGAGAGAGAGAGAGAGAGAGAGAGAGAGAGAGATTCCTAGGACATTTCGAGAAGATGGAAGTAAAGATGTCGGGTAGCCCGACCACACCTGGTAAATCCCCAATCAGGGAGCACCCTCAGCTGGTGTTAGGCCTAGCAATGTAATCATAAGGTAATTAAGAGAAGGCTCAGGTAAACACACCTGCTATACCGCCTTCGGTGTCGCAGGAAGTGACATCCCAACAAGGGGCGGACTGTCTCTGGGGCACACAAGGAAACCACCTGGTTTTGTAGTTTTCGAACTTTGAGAGAGAGAGAGAGAGAGAGAGAGAGAGAGAGAGAGAGAGAGAGAGAGAGAGAGAGATGTTCTCCGGTGGAAGATCATTTACTGTAGGTTGAGAGATAGTAGATGGACAAAAAAGAGTAACAGAATGGGTCCCTAAAGATTGCAAAGGGGAAAGAAGAGAAGACGATGGATTGATGAACTAAGAAAATTTGAGGGTATAGACTGGCACAGAAAGAACATGAGCAGACGGGAGTGGAAGGACATGTTTGAGGTCTTTGTCTCGCAGTGGACTATCAACTGCTACTATGAAAGAGTTATCTTAATGTTGTTACTGTTGTTAAAATATTTTATTTCAGTAGTGAATTACTTACTTCTCTTGTAGTTTCCTTATTTCCTTTCCTCACTGAGCTATTTTCCCTGTTGGAGCACTCGGGCTTATAAGGATTCTGCTTTTCCAACTAGGGTTGTAGCTTAGCAAGTAATAATAATAATAATAATAATAATAATAATAATAATAATAATAATGAAGATGTATTGAATGTCAAATGGAAATTTACATTTTATGCCTAAAAAAATTCAAGACAGGATACTGCTTCTAAATGCAAAAATACAGAATAGCGTAAAGTGATTTGGTTTATTTGATTTGCTCATGTAACCTGGTGGTGCCATGACTTGGTAAGGATATATAAATGTTGGAATTTGTTTTCAATAGGTAATCAATCATCTGATATATAACGCCAATAATTTGTGTTCATTCTGCCTCTGTCACAAAACTAAACAATGAAGTTGATTTTGTCATTCGTTCCAAAGATGGAAGATATCTTTAAACACAATAATATAACGACAGTTTTACTATGAACGTTTTAGCAACACCCTTACGCATAAAAATGCGCTTGTGCGTATAAATAACGTTCGAATTATAATGGAACGGCCATATGGAACTAATACTGTATATCGAAAACGATATTTTTTTCTTCAAAAACATAATATCGGTTTTAAATTCGTCAAACCATACTAAAGAAGAAAAAGTTTCCCCCCTCTCTCGAGAACACGTTCAAGATTTGCTACTGGATGGGCTAATAAACAATTCATATCTTAAAATTGACTTTCTCTCTCTCTCTCTCTCTCTCTCTCTCTCTCTCTCTCTCTCTCTCTCTCTCTCTCTCTCTCTGCGTATAAAGGGCGAGACGGAGTAAATTCAAAAGAAATCAGTTTTTTAAGCATATTTTTCTTATATGCAGTGTACTGTATAGC
>NC_090737.1:14897513-14902513 GCF_036898095.1 Palaemon carinicauda
TTTTGTTTACGTTCATCTCTGATCATAATGAAGAAACAAACTCATTTAGTGTACACATATATGTATAGGTTAGTTTTTGCATCAATTATATTGATTATACAGTATGTTGATTTTTTTATTACCAATGTTTTACTTAAGTTTTCTAAGGACTTCCAAATGAAATGTTTTTCTTTATAATGCCGCCTGAAACGACGGCGTTATAAAGTACTGTACGCTCAGTAAACAACCACGCTCAGAACAAAGAAGGCATTTAACGCGCATGATGAAAGTGATAAATAATGATATTTACAGTAAAAGCATTTACAAAATATGTTATTAGTACAAATATAATTTACCGTATCTATATAAAATCATACAGTACATACTGTACGTAGCAAAGCAGGAAAACAATTTATGAGAGAGAGAGAGAGAGAGAGAGAGAGAGAGAGAGAGAGAGAGAGAGAGAGAGAGAGAGAGATTGTTTTACGTACATAAATGTAAATTTTAAACAAAAAAAATATGATAGGTTACAACATGTATACTTTTAAAACCTTCCCTTTAACTTAATGCATACAGTACTAAACTATAAAACAGGCACAAATATTAGAATGTTAGAATATTAAAGTAAAAAATAAAGATTGTTACTGTACTCACCACGAAAGAAGTTCAAGAAAAACTTGAATGATGATGGCGATGAATTTGCTGCACAGTAGAAATGATGATGATGAAGCTGATGATGTGTTCTACTGTGCAGCCAGGTAGTATTTTACGTCTCTTCAGACGGAGGTGTCTTTTCCTGGGACACCTCTTCAACTTCTTCAATTTCTTCCGAAGGCGTAGTAGCAGGAGGAACTGGCTCTTTTTTGCGAGGCTGGATGAACATTGTGATCGGAAGTTGTTGCCGCTGCTTCTTTTTTCGATCTAAGAGCATCTTGTAGGGAGTCATTATGTCATCAACCTTGTTGCAGAATTGCATCGACCGAACCATATCCTCGTCCCACTCTTGCAACATTTCTTTCAACTCCTTCGCATGGTTGCAGGCCTTGGCAAGCCGTTCTAATGTTAAGCCCGTTTCTTCGACATTTTCTTGGGTCTCTTCCTGGGTTTCACTCTCTTCTTCGCTTGCCGATTTCGTCAGGTCTTCGAGGTCTGCGTCAGTTAGGGGCTGGGAATGGCAGTCCAACAACTCATCGACGTCTTCAGTCGTCATGTCGCCAAACCCGTCCCCTCCAATTATGGCAGCCAACTGCACAGATTTACGTATTGCAGAGTGTTGGATTTCAGCAGGTGTAAATCCCTCGTCGTCGTAAACAATCTGGGGCCACAACTTCTTCCAGCTCGCATTCACGGTTGCAGGTTTCATCTCTTGCAGTACCTTCTGAATATTCTGCAGGCACGTGGCTATGGTGTACTGCCGCCAGTACGCCTTCAAGTTAAAATCTCCATCCTCATCATCTTGGGCAGCATCCACACACGCAACGAGGTCTGCCAAGGTATTCTTCGTGTAGAGGGCCTTGAACGCCCTGATAACCCCCTGGTCCATCGGTTGAATTAATGACGTGGTGTTGGGTGGCAGGAACTCAACCTGAATGCCCTCATGCGACAGGTCAGTTGCGTGTCCACCAGCGTTATCCATAAGGAGAAGGATCTTGAATGGCAAGCCCTTCTCTAAGAGATATTTGCCGACTTGCGGGATAAAACACTGATGGAACCAGTTGGAGGTCAGCATCTTCGTAATCCATGCTTTTTGATTATGCATCCAGTACACGGGAAGGAGATTCTTATTTTTATTTTTCAAAGCGCGAGGATTTTTCGACTTATAAATAAGCCCCGGCTTTAGCAAAAATCCAGCAGCATTGCCACACATCACGAGGGTAACGCGATCCTTGAATGCTTTAAAGCCAGAGGCTTTGGCTTCCTCTTTGAACAGGAAAGTTCGCGATGGCATTCTCTTCCAAAACAAGCCGGTCTCATCCATATTAAACACTTGTTCCGGCTTGTATCCACCTTTGGCGATAATATTCTTGAATGTCTGGTTCACGTAAGATTCAGCAGCGGCAGTGTCAGCCGAAGCAGCCTCGCCATGCAGGGAAACACTTTTCAGGGCGAAGTGTTTCTGTAACTTCGCGAACCATCCTTTGCTGGCGGAAAAACGTTGTTTCTGAGGCTGGGAATCAGTGGATGTCCCTGGTTGAGGATCATCTGCATCATCATCTTCTTCAGCATGGTTGCCGTCGTCGTCTTGAGGTTCCTTTGCAGCAAAATTCTCATACAAGCCCAAAGCATTTGTTCGGATGGTGTTCGTATCCAAGGCTATGTTCTTCCGGCAGTCGGCAATCCACACAGCTAAAGCACCTTCCATGCGTACGATCGTTTTATTACGCGTTGTAACGACTTGCTTCGCTGATCTGCTAAAGGTGATTGCAGCCGTCTCTCTAATGTTCGCCTCGTCCTTCTTGTTATAGCGAACAGTAGATTCGTTGATTCCAAAATGGCGCGCTGCGGCCGCGTAACTTCTACCGTCTTTTAACATATCGAGAAGCGTAACCTTCTCAGCAATCGTCATCATCCTTCGGTGGCGTTTAGGCTCACTACCAGCCTTAGTAGAAGCAGAACGCTTGGGAGGCATTGTACAGTAGGATTTAACAAAAAGTTCAACTTAAAAAGGTCGCACACAGCACAGATTAAACTTCACAAACTTAAGAAAGTCTACTCAGCGATACGCCGTAAGAGAAAGTGGACGACCCGGGCCCGCGAGAACCTAGATGCTGGAAGCTGGAGATGCGGGCAAAACATCAATCACAGGCTAGATAACAAAACTTGAGTTCTGATTCGTCATCTATCAGCGCTTGAACCAATCACAACCCGTCTTACAGTATATGATGCGTAGGTTACCAACTCAAAGTACAAGATACTCCGCGCATACCTTACGTACAGTATTAATAATAATAATAATAAATAATGATAATAATACTGTACAGTAATAATAATAATAATAATGATAATAATAATAACAATAATAATTTTATTAACAACAACAACAATAATAATAATAATAACAATAATAATAATAGCTTTACGTATGTTATTTTATTCTTTTGTAGGATGTGTGTGTGTGTGTCTCTCTCTCTCTCTCGTACGCTTATTTGAAATGTGATTTTTGCAACAAAGAATATTATTGGATGCAGTACTACGTACGTATACATACAAAAGAATCATGGAAAAGATGCACATCCATTACATTTGTAGTACAGTAGTAGCCATCAGCAGCCTTACACCATTCTAATATGGTATGACTGCATCTGATTTGCGTTTCATGTTCGATTTAATTTTACTACGTACTGTATACAGTACTGTATTATCATATGATCACATTCTCTTTTCGTGTTTTATTTCTTTCTGTGCTGAATTATATATCATATGTAATGCAATGAACAATCAGTAAGAGCAGATATTACTAATTACAGTATTAATGGAATTACAGGTAACGAAATATCGTATTTGGGGGTCTTCAGATTTCGCGGTATTTTCGAAATTTCCGGAAAATCCATGATATGTATATATATATGGGTTATGGAAAAAACCCGCGAAGTGGTGAATCCGCGATGGTCGAACCGCGAAGTAGCGACGGTTCACTGTATATATATATATATATATATATATATATATATATATATATATATATATATATATATATATATATATATATATATAATATATATATATATATATATATATATATATGTATATATATATATATATATATATATATATACATACATGCATACATACATTTACGACAATCTCATCAATAACATCTGTGATTTCAATACATTGAAATAAGCCATGGGATCACATGCTCAGACGAAAATTCTTTGTATGATAAGTACTTCTGGCTAACCAAGGACACGAACCTTAGCAACGAAAATTCTTTGTATGATAACTACTTCCGGCTAGCCAAGGACTCGAACCTTAGCGCCGAGTAGCAAATAAAGGTAAACATTGACATTGACTATTTAGTCGTAAAAAGAGCTCTCACTTGTGAATACCTAAGAAAAGGACTATATGTCTGTTTATTACCTCAGAAACGGAGTGTGTTTGTTGATTACCTAAAAAAAAAAAAGAGGTTATGTATCTTGATTACCACAAAAAAAGGAGATTATAACCTATTGATTACCTTAGAAAAAGATGTTTCGTCCGTTGACTATCTCAAAAGTAGAGCATGTCAGTTGATTACCTAAAAAAAAGGAGATTATGTCTAATGATTACCTAAAAAAAGAAAGTTGTTAATTACCTCAGAAGAGGTCATATCTGCTGACTAACTCAGAAAAGAGGCACATGTATGTAGATTACCTCAGAAAAAAGGACATATTTATGTAGACTACCTCAGAAAAGGGCATACGCATGTAGACTTCCTTAGAAAAAAAGGGCATATTTATGTAGACTACCTCAGAAAAGGGGCATATGTATGTAGACTACCTCAGAAAAGGGGCATATGTATTTAGACTTAAGAAACGGGGAATATATATGTGGACTAACTCAGAAAATGGTTACATGTATGTAGATCACCTCAGAAAAAAAAGGCACATGAAAGTATATGTAGACTGTGTCTATTGATTACTTCAGAAGAGAAATTTATGTCTTATAACCACACCAGAGACGGATCTCAGGTCTTATGATTGACTCAGAAAAGAAGTTCAAGTCTTTGGTTTGATGTGTACGATTTTTCCCCCCTTTTTATATATATATATATATATAAATTGGGCCAAAGTTGTCCCCTTTTGAGGTTAAACATTGGGTGAATGAAAAGAAGACTTCTTCAAGAATGTTACACGGATCGCTGTCCATTCCATTCAATTACCTCTTTTAAAGAATGCGATTTTTATCTAACAATTTCCTTTTATTTATGTCAATTCTTGTGCTCTTTCTTTTTGACTTCAAACTTTTTTTTAAAACAATTTTTCTTTTAGTTGTGATCACTTTCTTTCTCTTTATCCTTGTCATATCTCGGTGGATTTTTC
>NC_090737.1:14907513-14912513 GCF_036898095.1 Palaemon carinicauda
CCAGTGGAAAACCATGGTAGAGTGATATTAATATTTTTTTATCTATTATTACGAAAATATGACATTACATACTGTATATTATTCAGGGTAATTTTCTTATCGTATCAATATAAAATAAAGATGGGAGTACAATCAGTAATTTTCCTTTGTTTCTCACAAAAGAATATTGCATGTAATCTAAACGTTAGTAATCTAAATTTCCTTGACGAAAAAAACATCGCCATACCGTGGGAACTGATAATATTTATAGCAAATATATATACAATACAAACGGTAATCCAGGTGCCTAAGATACAATAGCTGAACTGACGAATTACGCCGCTTTATTTTCCCTTTTTTTTTTCCTCAGTTTGGGATATTTTCTTATATAAAATATTGTTTAATGGTTTACAAGTATATTCTTACAAATGCCTCTTTTATATTATTATAATTTCTATAAATGTGTATGTATAATATATATATATATATATATATATATATATATATATATATATATATATATATATGTATAATATATATATATATATATATATATATATATATATATGTATATATATATATAATATAATAATATATGTATGCATATATATATATATATATATATATATATATATATATATATATATATATACAAATTTTAATACACACATTTAATATTCATTCTTCTTCACAATACTATAGCACTTCCCCTCCCAGTTTCATATTTTGATCAAAACATAAATCTATATTATATCAGAAATGTAATATAATATATATAAAATAATACAATATAGTATAATATAACATAATATAAGTCATAGGAAAATAATGCAATTCTTTTCCTATGACTCTTAGGTTAGTGACAGCAGTACCAATAATACTCGAAAAACTTCCGTTTTAAACTTACTATTCATCTTCAAGATAATATTGATGTTTATCCGATGTGGAAGAACGTAAAATAAAAAAATAAAATAACGACTTCATTGTCAGTCCCTGCACTCGTTCCCCCCAGACAGACGGACAGAAAGACAATGATTACAATAGATCGTAAAATGTAATTTATCTTTTTACCAGTGGTCTGTAATGCAGTTGTATAATGTGGCTTTGATTTTATGGCGAGAAAACCTCAATCAAGATGCGGTTGTGTTGCAGCCAGTTCCAATTCTGTCGCTCGGCAATTGGTCGTCCAGGTTCATTTTAGACCTTTTTGCTAGGAAGTACGTGTTTGGATCTGGGGGGGGGGGTCAGATCCGAGCGTGAGGGTCATCAAATATTACCTGAAATGATTCAAGGCGTAAAGGAGAAGCAGGGAAGGGACAAGGGAATCGGAGGTAGAAAGCGAGAGGGGTTATTTTTACGTCAAAAGCTGACGTAAAAAATGGCCAATACCAAGAAAAGTGGCTATTCTTACACTAGTCATGACGTAAAATAGCTAACCACCAAGAAGGGGCATGGTTATATTTACATCAATAGTATTATGCATGCAGCGAATAGAAAGGAAATGAAGTATTTTTACGTTAGCCCCGATGAAAAATGCTATTACGAAGTGGCAATTCTTATGTATTACATTACTAAAATATCGTAATACTACCTAAAGTCTTATCTCATAATGCTTTAGGTAAAAAAAAAGGGGTGGGGGGAGCATTGCATAATTCCTTAACCGATACGAATGACACATGAAGCCACTCTTTAAGATATGAAGAAATCTATTAAAGTGTACATTTGGCTTCAAAGAAGATTTCTTTGAGAGAGAGAGAGAGAGAGAGAGAGAGAGAGAGAGAGAGAGAGAGAGAGAGAGAGAGAGAGAATAGGGGCCGTGAAGGTTATAGAGATGAATATAAGTCAGGTCTTCGGCATACCTGATAAATTAATGAATTGTCAGAACACAATTTTCAATGTAGCCCTTTTCCTTTTAAAAAGTTTTGACTCATAACTTAAAGAAGAGAAGCGAATGGTTACGGGTTTCCTTTAAAAAGCCAGTTTGCCTCTGTTCAAAGGAAAGATGAATTGTATACCTGCCTGTTGGTCATCTGTCGGGTGTCCCTGACGGAAGGGTGGATAGGTGATATATTATTATTATTATTATTATTATTATTATTATTATTATTATTATTATTATTATTGTTGTAAGGTGATATATTATTATTATTATTGTTATTATTATTATTATTATTATTATTATTATTATTATTATTATTATTATTATTATTGTTGTTGTTGTTGTTGTTGTTGTTGTTGTTGTTGTTATTACTTGCTAAGCTACAACCCTAGTTGGAAAAGCAGAAGGCTATAAGCCCGGGGGCTCCAACAGGGCAAATAGTCAAGCGAGGAAAGGAAACATGGAAAAATAAAATATTTTAAGAAGAGTAACATGAAAATAAACATCTCCTCTATAAACTATAAAATCTAACAAAGCAAGGGGAAGAGAAATAAGATAGAATAGTGTGTCCGAGTGTACCCTCAAGAAAGAGAATTTAACCCAAGTCAGTGGAAGACAATAGTACAGAGGCTATGGAGTGTCCTCCGAGAAGAGCTGCTTACTATAGCTAGAGTCTCTTCTACCCTTGCCAAAAAAAAAAAAAAAAAAAAAAAAAAAAAAAGTTATTATTGCCCGTGAAAAGGTACACCACTGAATCATAGTACTTTTGTGTAAAGGGCGATTGTTATCATTTCGAAAGAGAGAACGTTAGTAGACAGATAACAAGATAAGATTGTTGCGATGTGCTGACACGTGCAACAAAGGGAAGATCAGTCAAGTTGGAGTTTGTTGTTCCATATTATAGATGAACTGATTGTTCTGGAATTATCTTTGTCGAAAAGGTACACCGACGAAGTAACCCTAACCACACTAAGTGAACCATGCATAAGATACTAATAAGGCTAGATTTTTTTAATTTACCGTGCAAATCTTTCCATGTTGAGTAAAAAATATATACAAAATTACTTTTTTCTTTATTAAATACATGAAGAACTTGAATAAAAATTAAGAATAAGATGCAAATTTTCATGATTTACGCGTTGGTCATAATTGGTTACTCACAATAAAATTAAGCTAAATCATGCTATAGCTATTACTACAGAGGATTTAATAATGATTATATTCAACAAAACCCAATTATGTGTCAGATTAAGCTAAAGCTACCATATCTATTGCTACACAAGATTTAATAGTGATTATATTCAACAAGACCCAATTGTGTGAATAAGGATGTAATTAGTATAGATTTTCCATTATTCCCTTCAAGTAAAATTTCATACTTCACCAGATTTTAAAATGATTATCCATGAGTTTTATTTACACATGAATCATATTAAAAATTTTACAACTCATGATATATCGTACCCAGATTTGAAAATATCTGAATTAGCTATTAACAGTCTCCTCAAGATACTATTCGAACCTGAAAAAAAAAGAACTTCGAATCATGCCAAATATGTACCTTGTAACAATAAAGTTGAAAATAAAAAGACATAAGAAATTCTCAGAATATCGAAATCGGGGTACGTAGGGTACAGCTATAGAGTTGGGTACACGGTGTGACCCGTAATTACAGAGGGTGATCGTAAGAAATCGTCTCCGGAGAAATGATTTCAAATTTAATCGCTGGAAAATATAAACATTTTCTCTCATTCCTCGACTCAAGTGAGTTTTCTTCACAGATATAAATGATAAGCAAAAATTTGGCCTACGAGGTCGTTAAGTGATGAGTATTCATGTAAAAGGAGAGACAAGAGGCCATTACATTGTACCCACTGTGATTGCTGCTCATAAGTCTCTTGTTTTTTCTTTGTATCCTTCCCACGCTTACTGAAATTGGACATAACACTTCGTATATAAAAGAGGGACTTAAAACCTATTAAGATGTACCCAAATATTGCTGATTTTTTTTAAATAATCCCAATATGCTAACCACGGCTAAGGTAAAACAGCATATTTAAAGGTTTAAAGGTCGCTCATGAATGGCAGAGGCAAGGGACAGTGACATTGCCCTAGAAATCAGGACAATGCCGTAGAGACTGACCATATATTATATGATCAGCGCCCAAGCCTCCTCTCCACCCAAGCTAGGACCAGGGAGGGCCAGGCACTGGCTGCTGATGACTCAGCAGATAGACCTATAGGCTCCCCAAAACCCGCCAACCTTAGCTCACAAGGATGGTAAGGTTGCAGACACTAACGGCCCTAACGAGTCTGAGTGGGACTCGAACCCCCGACTGGGAAACACCAGGCAGAGACGTTACCGATCAGGCCACAGCAACCCTAACGTCTAGTTTATTTGAATCAAAACCACGGCCAGATAGACTTAGAGTTTTTTTTTTAATATTTTCATAAAAAAAACTTCCAAAAAAACCATTGCCAATTCCCGTAAAGAAGTCACAACAGCTCTACGCTTATAATGAAGTCCAACCGCCAAACCCCCCACTTCCCCATGTTATTTGCGAAACCCAGGTAGCTATGAGGGACCCATTTGCTTTAAAAAAAAAGGGAAACGAGAGTCATCAGTGAATTGTTTTTCGACCTCTCATCGCCGAAGCGTGAAGTATCGGAAAACAGCCGACGGTTTGGTCTTCCAAAAGCCGGCACACGTTTTACCATGGCGAAGCTTAGCAAGAGCTTTGCCCTTATCTTGATCTCCGCGTCAGGTATTCCCTGTCCCGCTGTTTGTCTCATGAAGCGGGCGATTCGATCTATTGATTCGAAGCTCCGACGGATTCCGGTAATGATTGTGTTAATCCTTTGAATTGCCGAGAGAAGAGGGTCTTCAGTCTTCATGAATATGTCGCTGAACAGATGGCCCACGGGAGGATCGACCTTTGACCCACGTTTAAGAAAACGATTATTCATGAATGGATCAAATGAACCTTAACAGGTAGCAGCCGTCTCTCTCTCTCTCTCTCTCTCTCTCTCTCTCTCTCTGTAGGTTGGGGCTAGTCCAGACTTCCAGTCCAGATATCCTTTAACTATTTCTTAGATTTACCGGCGTCCTTTGGCCAACGTACCGTGCAAATTCACCAGAAAG
>NC_090737.1:14922513-14927513 GCF_036898095.1 Palaemon carinicauda
ATATATATATATATATACATATACACACACACATACATGTATATATATATATATATATATATATATATATATATATATATATATATATATAAATATATATATATATATATACATATTTATATATATATGTGGGTTTAAAAAAATTCTCGGTTTAGTACAGTTGGCTTCATAAATTCCGGTACACTTCATGCGAAGCTAAGGAGACCTCTGACAGTACATTGCAGAAGGTAACGTTGTGTTTAGCAAAAGTGAAATTACTAGCAACACTACTTTTAAAACAAAGTTACTGAGCTTGTAAATACGATAGAAAATATTGTTATTAATTTTACGAAGGGCTGAATAGCAAAATAATTTTATTCGCTTAACAGAGACTCCGTAATATTAATCAAAACGCTTTCGATCACATATTTTCTAGCTCAGCAACTTTTGTTTTACATGCAGCGTTGCCAACAGTTTCTCCTTTGCTAAACGCAGCGTTACTTGCTGAAATGTACGGCTATCCGACGTCTCCTCAGCTTCCCATGAAGTGTACCAGGGTTGTGGTGGCCGATGTGGTAACGTCTCTGGCTGATTTGATTGATTTATAGTTTTCAGGCATCCTGACATCTAAGGTCATTGACGCCGACGTCGCTGGCTAGTGAACGCAAGACTGGTGTTCGAGTCCCAATCAAACTCGACAGTTTCTTTGGTCGCTGCAACCTCGCCATCCTTGTGAGTTAAGGATGGGAGTTTGGGAGAGCCTAAAGATCTATCTGCTGAGTCATCAGCAGCCATTGCATGGATTCTCCTTGGTCCTAGCTTGGGTGGAGATGGGGCTTGGGGGCTGTTGTTAATGTTTTCTAAATGATTTATCTTAATTTTCATTACTAACATCGTTTATTTATTTCCTTATTTCCTTTCCTTACCGGGCTATTTTTTCCCTGTTCGAGCCCTTGGGCTTATACCATTTTGTTTTTCCAAATAGGGTTGTAGTTTAGCTAGTAATAATATTAATAATAATAATAACATATGGTCATTCTCTACGGCATTGTCCTGCTCGATAGGGCATTGTCACTGTCCCTTGCCTCTGCCATTCATGAGCGGCCTTTCAACATTTAAACTGTACCTAGCAACCAAACTCCTTCTAAATCGCTATGAATACACCAATAGAACTTCACGGGATAATAACTTCTTGTAAGAAGATTGCTTTAGCGTTTACTGTGCGGCCAGACGACCCAGACACCTTCATAACCGTTTTCGTCTTTTGGAGCGTAAAAATCGAGGTTAGCAAAATTGCATGTTCCAATAACGCGGATTTTATGACCTTGGCAGAGGAAAATATAAAAAGTAAAACGATCTTATTAAAGAATCTCCCATAAATAATAAAGTTCTCAAAATATGTGTGTATATATATATATATATATATATATATATATATATATATATATATATATACATTATATATATATATATATATATATATATATATATATATATATATATATATATATATATATATATTAGGCCTTTTCCGTCAGTAGACGTACGAGAATATGATGTGTGTTTGCTTATATGTATGTATGTATGTATGTGTATATATATATCCTTTTCTCTCATAGACGTAGGGGATATATATATATATATATATATATATATATATATATATATATATATATATATATATATATATATATATATATCACTCTCCCACAAAATGCTGAACCAGCAGGTTGTAGTTAGGAAAGGGGACTGTGGTGCAAAGGGTTGAATTTGCAAGGGGTTGAATTTGCGTGTGTGTGTGTGCATATGTACCTAAATATTTAGACGTCATTCTTCACGGCTCGGGTACACTACTGAAAACATAGTGTAACTTCTCGCTTATTCTATTTCTGAAAAATTATCCTATTTTGAATTACTGCCTCAGCTGGAAAAGAAAAAAAAAATGATTACATGACATTTGATAGCCATGACTGGTGACTGGGAGCTTATCTGCGTCGGTCCGAACTTATCAGAGCGCAATCAAAACATCGTTTCGGAGAGTGGGGGTTTCGTGGGATAATTTGTGGCCAATTAGAATGTTTGTTTATTCTGGCCCTTATCTCAGCACGAAGCTTCACGTGGGATGGAGGTCTTGTAAAGGCATTTAAAACCAGCCTGTTTAACTTGTGTAACTAATTGCGTGAGGATGATGTGAATCTCTCTCTCTCTCTCTCTCTCTCTCTCTCTCCTCTCTCTCTCTCTCTCTCTCTCTCTCTCTCTCTCTCTCTCTCATGACTAATTGACGATGAGTAACGGAATGCATAGTTTATTATAATTCAATACAAAATACGTCAAAATTCAAAACTTTACTTTTTTTTATTTCTTACAATCGTTTTTCATCAATGGCTCGCTTCTATACTACGAGGGCTCAAAATATTGACCATTAATATAGCATGAAATACTTTACTGTTATTGTTAAAACATCGTTCTCGAGATAATTGTAAAAACTACCCATAATGTTATGCATTCTTTTGCAACATTTTTTTTTCTTTTTTTCTTTAAAGAATTAGCTTCAGATAGAAGAATTTAACACTTTGTCGTACCTTAAAGCCTTTTTTTTTTTTTTTTTAGAAAGGTAACGAAAGCAAAAGCAAACATACAAAACAAATAAATTAGAAACAATAATTGACCATAAAAAACGGTCATTGGGTCTGCTCCTCCTTTACTGTGCTTCATTTTCTTATTAAATTCTATAAAAAAAAAATATGTGTATATTTTAACTCATCCCAGCAAATGACTCAATTCTAATAAAAAAAATTCTAATAAAATTCTAATATAAAAAAAAAAAAAAATTGTTTCATAACAGACCGGAGACAAATAAGGCGATTGTAAGCTCTATTTAATAGACATAATTTGGTGATAAGATTCTCCAAGAATCGGAAAATGGTGGAACGTCAGTCTAAATTTCTCTCCGAAATCTTTGATTCAAATCACCCACTTGTACAATTGCATAAAAATAATATTAATAGTAATATAGGTTATTATTATCATTCATTTCGCTTTATTCACCCATTCGCACAAATTTTACGATTACAGACAATTTCGCTCACGGCGAAAGTAATAACACAAAGGCCGAAATGATGATATATAATAAGCATCATTACGACGAGAGATCCTTCTTTCGAAATTGCATCTCGTAAAAAGGGCATCTCAGCCTCCTCCTTTCCTTATCCCCAACAGGCCTCTCTCCTACCTCCTTCCTCTTTTTTTCTTTTCCTCCCGCCTACTCCATTTTATCAAACAGGTTCAACTGAAGAGAATAATTTCTACTTAAACTTAAGAAATATTGCCGTAGAGGAAGGCTGTCAAGGCTGTTTGCATCAATAGATTTCAGCCTCATACATACGTAAATACATACATACATACATACATACATACATATATATATATATATATATATATATATATATATATATATATATATATATATATATATAAATGTATATATGTATACACACATATATACAAGGCTGTTTGCATCAATAGATTTCAGCCTCATACATACGTAAATACACACACACACACACACACATATATATATATATATATATATATATATATATATATATATATAAATGTATATATATACACACGCATATACAGTATAGTGTATATATATATACATACATATATATATATATATATATATATATATATATATATATATATATATATATATATAGAGAGAGAGAGAGAGAGAGAGAGAGAGAGAGAGAGAGAGAGAGAGAGAGAGAGAGAGAGAGAGAGGATGGCTGACGAGGTTATTTACATCTATAGATTTCAGACTCGTACATACGTAAATACACACGCACATAAATATATATATATGTATATATATATATATATATATATATATATATATATATATATATATATATATATATATATATACATACACGAACACAATATACAATAAAAATTTTCAGAATGGTAACTTCCCTTAACCGTTGAGATGCCACCGCTGGATAGTTAGTGGGTCATTTGAATGGCCTGATTGGATCCCTTAAATGATGATGATGTTAATAATAATAATAATAATAATAATAATAATAATAATAATAATAATAATAATAATAATAATAATAATGTAAAAAGTCCGAAATTCTAAATAGGTAAAAATCTTGAAAATAAAAGTTCATATTAATGATCAAAAGGTTGCGTTAAAGAGGAAAGGTGAAACATAATCATAATCATAATTCTCTTGCATTAGAGAATATAAAATGGCAAGACTTGTTGGGAGAGAAATAATTTTAATAAAGACATTAATTTTCAATTCTATTATGCCCACGATACACCCAAGTGTGTGATTATGTATATGTGTGTGTATATATATATATATATATATATATATATATATATATATATATATATATATATATATATATAAAATGTGTATATAAATATATATATATATATATATATATATATATATATATATATATATATATATATATATATATATATATATATATATATACCATTTAAGTAATGGCGTGTTTCTTGTTCTATCTAATGAAGCCCTTTTAGCTATCAAAGGTCTCAAGTTAGAAGAGAGAAAGGTGAAACTAGAAAGAAGCAAAACCAGTTCTCTCCAATCATTCCAAGCAATGTATCAAATCCTTGTCAATAGATTACAGAGTTATTTGCAATAATGGAATATATTTGTTATGAGGGATTGATGCGAATGATTCCAAACTTGGAATGAAACATATGCTTGAGGGTACACTAGGGCACAGTATTCTATCTTATTTCCCCTCCTCTTATTTTGTGAAAGGTTTTATAGTTTACATAGGAGATATTTATTTTAGTGTTGTTACTGTTCTTAAAATATTTTATTTTTTACCTTGTTTCCTATCCTCACTGGGCTATTTTCCCTCTTGGAGCCCCTTTGCTTATAGCATCCTGCTTTTCCAACTAGGGTTGTAGCTTAGCAAATAATAATAATAATAACAACAACAACAACACCAACAATAATAATAATA
>NC_090737.1:14932513-14934339 GCF_036898095.1 Palaemon carinicauda
TATAGATACCCTAATGCTTACACGCACAAACTAACGCATTAGCACATCATAAGTTGAGAATTATATTGTAGAAAAGTTGGAAGCGTAAGAAAAATATAAGTTCATAAGTTGAAAGCATAAGAAAATAAAATTTCATAAGTTGAAAGCATAAGAAAATAAAAATTTCATAAGTTGAAAGCATAAGAAAATAAAATTTCATAAGTTGAGAGCATAAGAAAATAAAATTTCATAAGTTGAAAGCATAAGAAAATAAAATTTCATAAGTTGAGAGCATAAGAAAATAAAATTTCACAAGTTGAAAGCATAAGAAAGTAAAATTTCATAAGTTGAGAGCATAAGAAAATAAAATTTCATAAGTTGAAAGCATAGGAAAATAAAATTTCATAAGTTGAGAGCATAAGAAAATAAAATTTCACAAGTTGAAAGCATAAGAAAATAAAATTTCATAAGTTGAGAGCATAAGAAAATAAAATTTCATAAGTTGAAAGCATAAGAAAATAAAATTTCATAAGTTGAGAGCATAAGAAAATAAAATTTCATAAGTTGAAAGCCTAAGAAAATAAAATTTCATAAGTTGAGAGCATAAGAAAATAAAATTTCATAAGTTGAAAGCCTAAGAAAATAAAATTTCATAAGTTGAAAGCATAAGAAAATAAAATTTCATATCCAGGTAGAGGAAAAATAGTAAAAGCAAGTAATTACAAAGCTAGAAAAAGAGCAGTGTGTGAAGAAAGACAAAAATGAATAACAATATACTTATAAATAGACCATTAACATGAGCTAAAACTGTAAAATTAGAAAATATTATATCCCTTCTAAAGTTAAAGGCTGGACCCAAATGACAACAGTGTTTGCCAATGAGATTGCTGATACCTTTAATCTACATTTTTTTCAGATAATGCAAAATAAAAACTAGGGAGAAAATGATCACCTTTAACATACTTATTTGAACGTTTTGCTAAAGTACATTAAGGTTTTGTAGATAATATGAGTTATGAAAATTAGGCGGCAATCAGAAAGAGCTAGAACTACCACAAACATATCTACCTCATGGAGTAACATTATCAGTTCTCCAACAAATGCAGAAAGAACCTTTTGCTGCTGACTTTCTTAGGAGCTAAGAAATCCGCTGTCTTTATGAAAAAAAAAAAAAAAAAAAAAAAAAGGTAAAATAAGATTTGATTAGACACCTCAACCACCTAGGGGCTAGACGCACCGTCAAAAAGCCCCTGTCCGAAGAGAAGCTCCGGGCAATCTAAAGAAGAAGGTTAGACAGCTCTATAAGCATCAAGGTCCAAATGATTTCCTAGGATCGAAAAGCTTAACTACTGAGTTTAGCTTCAAGAAAACTAAAGAGGGGAAGACAGTTTCTCACTACTCTGATTTTCGTCAAACACATTAGCCAAAGGGGTTAACCATTCTCTATACTGAGCATTGAATTCATCAACAAGCACAACAAAGGCCTTCTGGAGCTATAGATGCTAACCATGAAAGCATATGAGATTTTTTTTTTTTTTTTTTTGCTTAGCGAAATGAAAAGCAAGTATTTAGCATTTAGGCAGGGGTACTGAAGAATTTATATATTAACGTTGAAGAATTAAAATGCTTTGCTCAAGGTCTAAGAAGGTCTCATCATTTGTTATGCGAATTTTTCTTACATTGCCATTAACCATATCTTTTTAAGTGGTTCTTTTATTTCAAAGGATATTTTTTTTTATAATTCTTTGATTTTTAAATAAATTTTGCCTCCGAAATCTGCAATGTAATTTATCATTTTAGATAAATCTTCAGATTTTCTGGTATTCCTAAGAAACAATTATCGGTAA
>NC_090737.1:14934839-14939839 GCF_036898095.1 Palaemon carinicauda
GTTCGTGATTTTCTCCCGATATCTATGACAGTTACTTATGTACGATCAGCCACAATATTACTTTTACTATTTGCCTGATATGAGTTCTGAAGGTTGCTGAACATTTCTGATAAGAGAAACACTAACACACGGCAAGTACATGATATCATTTTCATTGGTTATGTTTTGTAAATGGTCTTGCTCAGTTCAGTCACGCAAAGATAATTCATACCTTGACATGTTTTACCTCGGTAACAGAAAACAAAAATAGTTAAGGAGTGGATTATTATACGTTACAAATGTCATCACATATATATATATATATATATATATACAGTATATATATATATATATATATATATATATATATACACATACATGTATATATACACACACATATATATATATATATATATATATATATATATATATATATATATATATATATATATATATACATGTATATATACACACACACATATATATATAGTTTGGAAAACATATCTAAATGATAATTTCAGCCTATATAGAATTGTTTAAATTAGATTTATGAACTTGAGCCAGGGGGCCCAGGCTATGTGGCACCTAATGACAACAGAGTGAAAATCCCCCCCCCCCACCCCCTCCCCTTTCCCAGTTGCTGTATGAAGAAAAGTAAACGAGAAAACAAGCAGGAATGGAGGTGTAGTTGAAGGCCAAGGTTTGGGTAAATGGATGGAGTGAAGAAAGCTCTGAATGATAGGAGAATAGATGTGAGAGAGGCAAGAGAGCGTGCTAGAAATAGGAATGAATGGCGAGCGATTGTGACGCAGTTCCGGTAGGCCCTGCTGCTCCCTCCGGTCGCATTGGATGACCGCGGAGGTAGCAGCAGTAGGGGATTCAGCGTTGTGAAGCTTCATCTGCGGTGGATAACGGGGGAGGGTGAGCTGTGGCATCCTAGCAGTACCAGCAGAACTCGGTTGAGTCCCTTGTTAGGCTGGAAGGAACGTAAAGAAGAAAAGTCCACTTTTTTTCATTTGTTTGATGTCGGCTACCCCCCAAAATTGGAGGAAGTGCCTTGGTATATGTATGTATGGTTATTATTTGCTAAGCTACAACCCTAGTTGGATAAGGAGGAGGATATAAGCCAAGGGGCTCCAACAGGGAAAATAGCCCAGTGAGGAAAGGGAACAAGGAAAAATAAAATATTTTAAGAGTAACAACATAAAATAAATATCTCCTATATAAACTACTAAAGCTTTAACCAGCTAAAGGCTGAAAGGATGCACCAAAGACAATTAGCTAATGCTGTAGTTTACAATAGCTTGAAAAAAAATGAAAATAAATCTGTATTCATTTCCTTAGCCATCGGGAGTTTACAAAACTGCTTTCCAATTGCAAGTTTTTCGTTTTAATATAAACTTGACTTTGTAGATATATACTCGTTCTGAAAAACAGAATTGTAACTATTTCCCGTTATTTGCAGAATTTGCTGTGGTAGGAAAAAAGGGAGGTGGTTGCTTTTAACCAATCTAGCATAGAATACCTCTCTCGAGGGCTCAAACAGGGAATGTTTTATTATAGAAAAAAAAAAAGACCGGATAGGCTACGATTTTCAAAACTAAATATCCAATAGAAAATCACCCCAAGAAACATTGTTAATGAAAAGATATGGATAGTAAGAAGCCGCTGTCCTTGACCTACTTACAATCATATTATGAGTTTTGGGTAGCGTTTAACTTCATGCCCCACAAATTGCGCCACGCTTGAATTTTAGCAAAATCGCTATGAAGGGGTTTGGAAATTCTCTCTCTCTCTCTCTCTCTCTCTCTCTCTCTCTCTCTCTCCATACATAAAAATAATGTCCCACATCGTTAATGGAATTTTATAAAAAGCACCGCAATTTGGCTAAAAATGGGTGGAAATTTGGCGGCATACTGATTAATTTCACTGTACACAGTCAAAAGTTAGAAAGTACATAAGAGTAGTGCCCGAACTATTTAATATTTTAAAGGATCAATTCTTCTTCATCCATTGGGTTATTGCATTGTAATTTTTCATTGGCTACTTTCCTCTTGGTAAGGGTAGAAGAGACTCTTTAGCTATGGTAAGCAGCTCTTCTAGGAGAAGGACACTCCAAATCAAACCATTGTTCTCTAGTCTTGGATAGTACCATAGCCTCTTTACCATGTTCTTCCACTGCCTCAGTTTAGAGTTCTCTTGCTTGATGGTACTCTCAGGCACTCTATTCTATCTTATTTCTCTGTTTATAGTTTATATAGGAGATATTTACTTAATGTTACTGTTCTCAAAATATTTTATTTTTCCTTGTTTCCTTTCCTCACTGGGCTATTTTCCCTGAGCCCCTGGTCTTATATCATCATGCTTTCCCAAGTAGGGTTGTAGCTTAGCAATTAATATTACTAATAATAACAATAACAATCTGGAACCTATTACTTAAAGTTAAACTTTGGTCTAATAGCTCATAGCTCTGGGTTATACGTTCTAAGATTATTTAACTTAATTGCCCATTTACTCTCTATTATATCGGATATCCAGCTCGTGTCTGTTTCTTTGAACTACCTTCTTCATTTTTTTTCAAGGTATTTTATTTCTCTCTTTCCTTATTTTTGTGAGGTTAAACATCATACATTTTCTCTTCCTCTTATAACAGAAAAATATCATAAAATTTCATAACAATATTATGATTTCCTTTCAATGCAGTTGTGACAAATTCTCTGTACATTCTCTTTAAAGTAGCCAGGTGTATCATCTTTCACTACTTTCTTTGTGTTGCCTAAGTCGGAAACAACATAGTCAGGAGACCCATACCTGAAGTTCAACTAATTCTTCTACAATTAAGTAACCATACCTGTCTCATTTAACCAGCCTGAGAAGTCTCTTTAGCCTCTGAGAAACATGTGAATGCAAGATTATTTCTATACCTAGAAAGGTACTGTTTTTTAAAGGTTTTCAATCTTATTTCTTCAAAGACCAATGAAACTGGTGACCTAATGACTTTCTATAGCAAAAGAAGAAACAGTTAAGAAAAAAGAAAGGAATCTATGGAATTTGGACCATATGGGCCAGCACACGTCTTGAAGCAATCTATGAAACTTTGGGTGGATGGAACGACATAGCAATAAAGGAAATATGACGCATGTAGAAAAATCCAAAGCTTCATAGTGAATAGGAAGTAAGTTCGTAACTGCATTTTTATTTGTTACTTTTAGGATTATTTTGATTTCCTACCTAAGCAAATATTGTCAGCGGTCTTCACTTCATGGGTAGTGCGATAGTCAGCATGTCAGTTAGTTTGATGAAAATGCATCCTGTTTCTCTTTGCTTTGTGTTCTGCACAGGTGAGTACACACACACAGACACACGCGCGCACACACGCATATACATTATATATATATATATATATATATATATATAAAGAGAGAGAGAGAGAGAGAGAGAGAGAGAGAGAGAGAGAGAGCATATACGTGGAAATCAAATTATTTTTCATATAAAAACAGCCCCTTGAAGAATACCAAAATACAGTACTTCTGTACAAACACTCGACATATAATCTCAAAATGAAATTTATTTATAGCCTTGGTACTCAGGTTATTTACTCTCCTCCTCTTGCTATATGAAACTACATTAAAAAAAAAAAACATGATTGTTTGCATGATTCCTGTTTCGCTTTTATTTTGTAGACAACATATCCGGGCATTCATTGCATTATTAAAGATGGCAATTCTTCCTCCTCTTGTTTCGAGATACACTGTGAAGTCTCAGAAATTCCCAAAATGAGATTTTATGTGTATATGAGATGGCAGACGGTTCCTCAGCCAGTTTTCCTTGAAGAGACAAACAAGCTTTGCATGCTTTCTCAAAAGTTCTCAAAGGTCACTGGGTAATTCAATATTTCTTTAAAATAGCCATTTCTATTTCATTTGTTTCCTCATCATTAATCAAGATAGAGACGACTGGCGAAATCTAACAGAGGCCCTTTGCGTCAATATGCGTAGGAGATGATGATGATGATGATGATTAATCATGAATAACTTAATATAATTGTGAATGAATCATTTCAGTTACCTGCATGGGAAGGTAGATAATCATATTTGCAATAAGGTTTCGCAATATACAGAAAACTATGATAAATTAGAATAGACCATTTTTTTAATGAAAGTTTATCAAAGATATTTGTCATAATAATCTTGCTTAAATGCCAGATTAAATATATATTCCAGCTGTTATATAGCTACAGATTTCAGTGTTGTAAATATCAACATGCACAATCAGTAATATTGATTACGAAAATACATTTTGTACAGATTTTGATGCTTGTAGACGATAATATATATATATATATATATATATATATATATATATATATATATATATATATATATATATATGTGTGTGTGTGTGTGTGTGTGTGTGTGTGTGGTTTTAAAAAATTTCTCGGTATAGTATAGTTGACTTCATAAATTCCGATACACTTCACACGAAGCTAAGAAGACCTCTGACAGTACATTGCAGCAGGTAAAGTTGCGTTTAGCAAAAGTGAAATTATTGAGCTGGTAAACACGACAAAAATTTTTTATTAATTTTACGAAGTGCTGTATAGCAAAATAATTTTGTTTGCTTAACAGAGACTCCGTAATATTAATCAAAATGCTTTTAATCACATGTTTACTAGCTCAGCAACTTTTGCTTTACATGCAGCGTTGCCAACAGTTTCTCTTTTGCTAAACGCAGCGTTAGGCAGCGTTGCCAACAGTTACTCTTTTGCTAAACGCAACGTTAGGCAGCGTTGCCACAAGTTTATCTTTTGCTAAACGCAGCGTTACTTGCTGCAATGTACGGCTATCAGACGTCTCCTCAGCTTCCCATGAAATGTACCAGGGTTGTGGTGGCCGATGTGGTAACGTCCTTGCCTGGTGAACGCCAGACTGGGGTTCGAGTCACGCTCAAACTCGATAGTTTCTTTGATCGCTGCTAAGGATGGGAGTTTGGGGGAGCCTATAGATCTATCTGCTGAGTCA
>NC_090737.1:14949839-14962339 GCF_036898095.1 Palaemon carinicauda
AGTTTAGCTTCAAGAAAACTAAAGAGGGCAAGACTGAGTTCCTCACTACTCTGGATTTTTGTCAAACACATCAGCCAAAGGGGTTAACGTTAACCATTCTCTATACTGAGCATTGAATTCACCAACAAGCACAACAAAGGCCTTCTGGAGGTATAGATGCTAACCATGAATGCATATGAGATTTTTTTTTTTTCTTAGCGAAATGAAAAGCAAGTATTTAGCATTTAGGCAGGGGTACTGTAGAATTTATATATCAACGTTGAAGAATTAAAATGCTTTGCTCAAGGTCTAAGAAGGTCTCGTCATTTGTTGTGGAATGTTTTATAACCCCTTAAAGATGCTAAATATTTCTTACATTGCCATTAACCATATCTTTTTAAGTAGTTCTTTTATATTATAAGATATTTTTTTTTATAATTCTTTGATTTTTAAATAAATTTTGCCTCCGAAATCTGCAATGTAATTCATCATTTTAGATAAATCTTCCTATTTTCTGGTATTCCTAAGAAACAATTAACGGTAAATCGAGAATTTAGTACTTCCGTACTTGTAAGTTAACAAGCTGGCAAGGGAATATAACTTTCGAGATCAAAGTGAGAGCCTGGGAGAATATCAAAGATTGCAACAGTATGAAATATACTTGATGTACATCGCACGGCCCAGCCAAAGCAAGCGTGAGAGCGTAAAAGTGTGTTCCTGGGATAGATTTGTTAAGAAGAGAATATTCATCAAAGAGACTCCGTAAGTAGTACCTTGTTTTCCTACTAATGAAAGGGAGTTTTAACTCGACTATTTGATTTCAAAATTAGTAGAGAGAGAGAGAGAGAGAGAGAGAGAGAGAGAGAGAGAGGAGAGAGAGAGAGGAGAGAGAGAGAGAGAAAGAGAGAGAGAGAGAGAGAGAGAGAGAGAGAGAGAGAGAGAATTTACCACTGCAAATCGAGACTTTTCATCTCCTAAGAGAGAAAGCTTTATAATATTACTCTTCTGTTTTATCTTCCTAGGCCATTCCACTTTTAAGTATGTTGTTCATATCCATGTTATCTGTACAATTTAACGTTCACTCTTTGCATCCCAACGGATAATGCAATGTAAGTACGTTGGTATGTCCGAGATGCTAAACTTGCTTGAAGCGAAAACCTTTTAGCTATTACGTTATTTCTTTTTTTTTTACACTTCTAAAATACTAACTAGTTTTATCTTTCATTTCCTGCAGTAACCTATTCCGTTTAAGCTTCCTATACAATAATAAAAAAGAATGTACACTTATTATGATCAGTAATAACAATATAATAATAAGTATTATGATGCTAACAATAATAATGTCCAAGGAGAACTACGTTCCTATACATGTTATTCCTAAAAGGTATGTGGTAACGTCCCTGATTGGTGAACTTCAGACTGGGGTTCGAGTCCCGCTTAAACTCTTTAGTTCCTTTGGTCGCTGAAACCTCACCATCCTTGTGAGCCAAGGATGGAGGTTTGGGAGAGCCTATGGGTTTATCTGCTAAGTTATGAGCAGCCTTTGCCTGGCCCTCCTTGGTCCTAGCTTGGGTGGAGAGGAGGCTTGGGCATTGTCCTACTCGATAGGGCAATGTCACTGTCCCTTGCCTCTGCCATTCATGGGCGACCTTTAAACCTTTAATTGGTTTGATAACAAGTAGAAAATAAATTGCGATAGGTGAATGAAGAAGGCAGTCTAGATCGATTTTGAATCAAGTAGAAACAAATTAGATCTTACTTGATTCAGGAGAACTCGTGTCCCTTGCCCCTGCCCTTCATGAGTGACCTTTAAACCTTTAAAACCCGCCTACCCCGTAGTTCCGTGTCACTGACCCTACAAGCCACAATTCCCCCTACCGCCGACCGCGTAGGGAAAATTAATCCCTAGATCCTAACCATAGTTTGTCTCTCTCCTGACAGGTATGTTTGTGCATGAGAGGCGAAGCGGAATTCTTTTAAAACGGTGTTCTTTATTTACTAGCAGAGTGATTCTTTCAAAGCAGTGCCACTGTTTCTATTTTAACTTTATATGGTCAACTTTTCACTGCAGTTTCAGAAGTGTGAAAGTGAATTGTTCTTCTCTTTACAACATTACCTATCTCATCTTCATCTTCACCCAATAAAAACATCTAAACTTTATTCAAACTTGAGAAAAACAGCAAAACCACAAACACAACAACAAAAGCATTATATATCTGTCTCAATCTCCGCGGGACTAAGTCAAAAACATCGTCGTCTCCATCAGCAGAAGGAACAGGAAATTGTATACCAGGAGGAACACTCCAGAGGACAATCGCCTTCTAAACAGGAAACGATATTAATCTCTCAACGGTTTTTATAATTCGACAACCTCCGTGACCTACGACCCCCAAAAGCAATCTTGACCTCCCAGGCTGGAGCAATGGAGTCGCTCCGCCCAAAATAATAAAAGGACCCGGAACACTGGCGGGCTTCTATATCGCAATTAAGGAAGTGCATTACCTGAACCACAATTAAAAGTTTATTGTATGTGGCAGGTAATGGGCCTTGATGTTGCTATTATTGTAGCTGAAGACCCCGCGCATGCGCGGAACCCATTCACTTTCCCGATTAACGGAGGGGAAAAATGGGTCTCTATGGCCACTAATTTCGGGGATATTAGAGCCAGGCACCACTGGATGCCATCGAGAGATAAGGATGCTGTACATTTGAAGCGATAAACTCGTTTTGGAAGGATGCTATTATACTCTGCCGACCAGAGTTGAGATTACATAAAGCGATTCTTTTGCCAGAGTTGTAACTGTAATGGTATGAAATAGATAAGAGTTAGGAAAAGAGATCTTCCACTGTTTGAAAAGAGAGAGAGAGAGAGAGGAGAGAGAGAGAGAGAGAGAGAGAGAGAGAGAGAGAGAGAAGAGAGAGAGAGAGAGAGAGAGAGAGAGAGAGAGCTTCTGGTTTTAACCATTTTAATTGAACATTTTTGCTCCAGCCCATTTTCTTGGGAGGCAAACGTTTTCAGTATCCAACTTGACTAATGTTCTAATTCTATATTATTCAAGAATAAAAAAAACACAAATTTACCTTTCGTATTCTGTTTACCTCAAAAAATACATATTTAATCTTAGAAAATATCATTTTTCAAACTCGTACCTATACACTTGCCTTTTCGAAAAAACCTATTTTGCTGGTATTTGTGTCAATTCCCTCAAATTATGCGATAAAGAAACCACCATTTCCCCGTCTTTGCTGAACATAATTTCGGGTTTAATTTTCTTATTACATAATTGCACCAGTCAAGCCAACCTTTTCCACATTCACTTGGAAAAAAATGTAATCCTAATGTCCTTTGGTTCGACAGCTTTTTATTTCCTAATAATACACAGCTAAATATTTCTTCTGCTTTCGTTTTCTCAAATTTATATTTCATCTTTCAATGAGCGTGTCTATGATGACAGCTCCACCTACACCCCCCCCCCCATCTCTATATTCTCCTTCAAGTTCTTATTCAGACCTGGGATTGATAAAATACTTCTCTCACGATTGTGTGTTTATAAAGCAAAAGCAAACTGTGATATGCTCTGATTTTAGAATGTAAAAGAAATAAGATAAATTAATTAAAATAATTGATTATGATATAATCTTATGAGGCTTTTTCTTTGATCATAAAAGATCTGATATCACTACCCTTTCATTTATCATTCAATAAAGCTCTTTCACATGTGAAGTTCATGGACTGTAATATATCACGTTGCTGGGAAAAGTATTGAATCTTTACCACAAAATAGAATACCTGTACAACTGAATAGAAACCTGAAAAAAAACTCTTAGTAAAAAACTTTATTGACCAATATTGCTTTGTGTCATCCTATTCTTGCAGAGAAAAAAATCGAGGTTATTTCAAAATGAATTCTCTATTTTTGTTATTCCGACCCGTTTCTATTAACGTTTACATTATTTCTCTTACTTTATAAAACAAAAAAATAATCCCTCACATATGAGTATTTACTGTATATCCACTAATGAGACAGGAAAAATATACTTATTGGTATATATTATTTACCCTTCCAATATTTTTCTTACTTCGTAACATACAAAACTAATCCCTAAAATGTGAGTATTTGCATCCACTAATAAGACGGGAAAGGATATATATATTGTTAAATTTTATTTACTCTTACTCCTTACTCTTCCACATTTCCCTACTCTATAACATACGAAATTAATCCCCAGACATGTGAGTATTCACATCCAATAGTAATAAGACGGGAAAAAATATACTTATTGGTAAATTTTATTTACCTTTTCATATTCCCTTTCTTCAGCAACATACAAAAATACTCATGTGAGTATTTAAATCCAATAATAATATGGGAAAAAATATACTTATTGGTAAATATTATTTACCTTTTCATATTTCTCTTATTCTGTAACATACAAAAATGCCCATGTAAGTAAATCCAATAATAATGAGACGGGAAAAAAATGTACTTATTGGTAAATTTCATTTACCTTTTCATATTTCTTTGCTTCAGTAACATACAAAAATACGCATGTGAGTATTTAAACCCAATAATAATAATACGGTGAAAAATATACTTATCGTTAAATTTTTATTTAACTTTTTATATTCCTTTTCTTCAGTTACATGCAAAAATACGCATGTGAGTATTTAGATCCACTAATAACAAGACGGTGAAAAATATACCTTTCGTTAAATTTCATTTATCTTTTCATATTCCTCCTCTTCAGTAACATAAAAAAATACGCAAGTGAGTATTTAAATCCAATAATAATAAGACTGGAAAAAATATACTTATTGGTATACTTTATTTACCTTTTCATATTCCTTTCTTCAGTAACATCCAAAAATACGCATGTGAGTATTTAAATCCAATAATAATAAGACGGGAAAAAATATACTTATTGGTATACTTTATTTACCTTTTCATATTCCTTTGTTCAGTAATATACAAAAATAAGCATGTGAGTATTTAAATCCATAATCAGACGGGGAAAAAATATACTTATTGGTATACTTTAATTACCTTTTCATATTCCTCTTCTTCAGTAATATACAAAAAATACGCATGTATCTAAACCCACTAATAACAAGACGGTGAAAAATATACTTATCGTTAAATTTAACTGGCCCTGTGCCAGCAAGGGTCTTTTACTCTTTAGTGAAGCCTCATTGGAGCAATCGGTTGGCTCGTTCGACGATGGAAACAGATTGGTTCCTCGACTTTGCGAATGAACTTTCGGACTAACTTCCAACGGCAGGAAAATTATTCTCCTGCTTATCTGGCTGATGTTCAGATTAACTTTTGGAATAAGCTCTAGCAAGGTGTGGTTGGGAGGCATTCTGGGATATAGACTGAATTCTGTTGTTACGTATTAATGTTTATTTGTCTTTTTACTTATTTGATCAATTTGTTTGGATTACTCATATACTGTATGTGTATATATATATATATATATATATATATATATATATATATGTGTGTGTGTGTGTGTGTGTATGTGTATATATGTATATATGTGTGTATGCGTGTGTATATATGCGTGTGAAAATTAGATAGAGACTAATACAAATAAAAATTTGAATGAATAAATTGGTAATTTTAGAAATAATTAAACTGGTAAAGAATAAAGAGGAAGGTAAATTTAATTACCTTTAGCGTTGACCATATGCAGCTTAAGAATCGTCCATTTTACTTGAAAAAATATATAAAGAAATTAATGATTCTGAATTTCTTCTTTTTCGTATAAAGTTCGACTTTATTTTCATATATTATGCTATACGTACCAAGAACTATTTAACCCAACTACAAACTTTTCTTTTCCTATATTTGGGGACAAAATCTTGTCAAAGCTTCAAGATACCTCAAGCAATACTCTTCAGATGAATTTTGCTTTTAATTTTTTTTTCTCAAAATGAGCACTCATACTTAATGACTTATATAAAAAGGATTCTACTGTAGCTGACGAGATGTCACAAAATACTGAATGATCTTATGCCAACACGGGCTCTTGCTCCTGAGGCCGCCCTTACGGAAGTTTGCAAGTACAAAATTAGATACATTTTAAGACTGTCATAAAGAGAGCCACATTTTCTAAACCATTGCAATCGTAAGGAGGGTTAACTCTGGAACTGGAATATATGATGGTGAAAGGTAATGTCGAAGAAGTTGAAAGGCAAACTTGAAAGTGACCATGAATTATTTACGTTTAAACCCAAAGACAGAAAGGTAAATAGCCTAAGAAGAGACAACATACAGCTCCTTGTACCGAACGCCATACACGGGATTTATTAACAAGTAAACTTCACGGTGAGGAAAGTAGATAAATTGGGTTAGCTAAAATAGATCCTGCAGAAGATGTTCGATGTGAAAATTCAGCACTATGCAAACAAAAGCTAGTCAGGAGTGACACTGATAACGTTATCCACAGCAAAAGATTTTTGTATCTATATGCAAATTCTATAAATACCATTTTGAAGAGAAATATGAATATCAGTCATTAAAAGTATGGAAATAGAATTGATATTCGAATAACAGCAGAATGTTTGAATAATAATATTGAAAGGTTTAATGTGTGGATAAAGGATAGAAAAAAAAAAAACATGAAAATTTGGGAGAAGAAAGGAAGGGCAATAATGATATTCAGGGTCGAATTTAGTGTAAACTCTAAAACCAAAAATTGCCTATATCTATACAGACAAATACACAAATATTAAGTTAAGAAAGAGATAAGGGACTCTTACACAAAAAAATTAGCTATTATAAAGTAAACTGCTCTCTCTCTCTCTCTCTCTCTCTCTCTCTCTCTCTCTCTCTCTCTCTCTCTCTCCTCTCTCTCTCTCTCTGTGGGAGAGGTACCTCAAAAATTCCCTTTTGTAACCAAGGATGTTTGTGCAATGCAGTAATATAGCTTACATTCCAAAAGGCCTATAAATAAAATATGACTCTCTAAAACCAGAGCGTAAATCTTCCGCAATGTCACCAGGAAATCCATATCCAACAAATGACAGGACTGGATGGCCGAACTCCATCATAATTGAGCAGCAAATACGATTTCCAACTGCTTCATAACTTACATTACGAAATCTATACTACATTTTGTTTAATTTACTCCAATGGCCGTTTTTGCTTTACCTTTGTTCACATGAATAGTGTTTTCCTTACGGTATGTCTTTATTCCTGACTTTATCCGATGTAAGTTATCAGATCTTATGGTAATTTCATCTCAGTTTGAGATTTTGATTAATTTTACTTATCTTTTTTTATCTTTCTACGCATTCATGTTATCATTACTAGATAGTAATTTATTAATTAGATAACAAAAAGTTTAGCTTTATTCTCTCTCTCTATCTTCCATACAGACAGACATTAACAGTGCACATACACAAAGACACAAGCACAACGAATTTGAAGAAGTAAATGAAGTTCAAACACTGATTGTTCAACATCTGTGAAAAGTTGTCCAAGTTTTAATTGATAATGAAGAGTTTTTCCTCATCAAGAGAGAAAGTTTGTCGCAGAGAGAGAGAGAGAGAGAGAGAGAGAGAGAGAGAGAGAGAGAGAGAGAGAGAGAGAGAGAGAGAGAGAGAGATTGTGCATGGAATCAAATCGGGTGAAACATTAACATAAGAATTTATAAAAGCGCCGTGAGATATTGATATTACAAGGATGCTTTTCTTTCGAAAAATTACGACAAAAACAAGGACCAGTGTTTAGCAATACCTTGATATTACTATCATTAATATTATTTCATTTTTATTAATAATATGGTTATCATTGTTATTACTTTTTATTCAGTCATCGTAATCAAAAGTATAAAATGACTAGATACATAAAGCCAATAATAAAATAGTAAAAAATTCCTAGATACGGAAGGCCAATATACGAATAAATATAAGCAGGGCTTAAACATAAAATGAAATAATCCAATTTACAAAAATATCAAATAAATATCAAAGAAGCAAAAGTAAATAAAAATAAAAATAAAATTAAATAATGGAATCTACAAAAATATTATTAAATATCAGAGAAGCAAAAGTAAATAAAAACAAAAATTAAATTAAATAAAATCTACAAAAATGCGAAATAAATATCAAAGAAGCAAAAGTAAATCAAAATAAAAATAAAATCAAATAATTGAATCTACAAAAATATTAAATAAATATCAAAGAACCAAAAGTAAATAAAAATCAAATTAAATTAAATCTACAAAAATATTAGATAAATATCAAAGAAGCAAAACTAAATAAAAATAAAAATAAAATTAAATAATTGAATCTACAAAAATATTAAATAAATATCAAAGAAGCAAAAGTAAATAAAAATAAAAATAAAATTAAATAATGGAATCTGCAAAAATATTAAAATATCAAAAAAGCAAAAGTAAATAGAAATAAAAAGTAAATTAAATTAAATCTACAAAAATACGAAATAAATATCAAAGAAGCAAAACTAAATAAAAATAAAAATAAAATTAAATAATTGAATCTATAAAAATATTAAAAAAATATCAAAGAAGCAAAATAAAATAAAAATAAAAATAAGATTGAATAATTGAATCTACAAAAATATTGGATAAATATCAAAGAAGCAAAAGTAAATAAAAATAAAAATAAAATTGAATTAAATCTACAAAAATATTAAATAAATATCAAAGAACCAAAAGTAAATAAAAATAAAAATAAAATTAAATTAAATCTACAAAAATATTAAATAAATATCAAAGAAGCAAAAGTAAATAAAAATAAAATAAAATTAAATCTACAAAAATATTAAATAAATATCAAAGAAGCAAAAGTAAATAAAAATAAAAATAAAATTAAATAATTGAATCTACAAAAATATTAAATAAACATCAACGAAGCAAAAGTAAATCAAAATAAGAATAAAATTAAATAATAGAATCTACAAAAATATGAAATAAATATCAAAGAAGTACAAGCAAATAAAATAAAAATAAAATTAAATAATTGAATCTACAAAAATATTAAATAAATATCAAAGAAGCAAAAAAAATAAAAATGAAAATTAATTTAAATAATGGAATTACAAAAATATTCAATAAATATCAAAGAAGCAAAAGTAAATAAAAATAAAAATAAAATTAAATAATAGAATCTACAAAAGTATTAATTAAATATCAACGAAGCAAAAGTAGATAAAAATGAAAATAAAATTAAATAATGGAATCTGCAAAGATATTAAATAAATATCAAAAAAGCAAAAGTAAATAGAAATAAAAATTAAATTATATTAAATCTACAAAAATACGAAATAAATATCAAAGAAGCAAAAGTAAATAAAAATAAAAATAAAATTAAATAATTGAATCTACAAAAATATTAAATAAATATCAAAGAAGCAAAAGTAAATAAAAATTAAATCAAATAATTGAATCTACAAAAATATTAAATAAATATCAAAGAATCAAAAGTAAATCAAAATAAAAATTAAATTAAATAATTGAATCTACAAAAATATTAAATAAATATCAAAGAAGCAAAAGTAAATCAAAATAAAAATTAAATTAAATAATTGAATCTACAAAAATATTAAATAAATATCAAAGAAGCAAAAGAAAATAAAAATAAAAATTAAATTAAATTAAATCTACAAAAATACGAAATAAATATCAAAGAAGCAAAAGTAAATAAAAATAAAAATTAAATCCAATTAAATCTACAAAAATACGAAATAAATATCAAAGAACAAAAGTAAATCAAAATAAAAATTAAATTAAATTAAATCTACAAAAATACGGAATAAATATCAAAGAAGCAAAAGTAAATCAAAATAAAAAAAATAAATTAAATTAAATCTACAAAAATACGAAATAAATATCAAAGAAGCAAAAGTAAATCAAAATAGAATAAAAAGAAACTTAATAAATAACCTATATAAAAAAATGCTAATTAACCAGGGAAGCTCTTTGGAAAGGATCTGGGCACAATTTACACAGGATATATTAATCTCTTGCTGAAAAATATCGTAAGCTTGTTACATAAGGCTTCCATTGTTATTTAACAAAGTCCACCTGGAGGAACACACCTGCTACGCTAATTAGCATGCTGGTTCCCGGTCAAGACAGACAACAGGAATAAAGCTGATGAAAGAGAGTATCATGTAAGGGATTAATGACCGCTTTCTCTGTATGAACTTTGACCTTGATGTTACCACGGGTCATCCTTTATCGCTATGTGCTTGGTGAATGGACCTGACATTAAAAAAATTTAATTTTGATTGTTCATTTATTTATCATATTGTTTATTTATTTCCTTATTTCCTTTCCTCACTGGGATATTTTTCCCTGTTGGATCCCTCGGGCTTATTGCATCTAGCTTTTCCAACTATGGTTGTAGCTTAGTGACAATAATAATAATAATAATAATAATAATAATAATAATAACTTTTAAATCTTTTCGAAATTATTAACCAAAAAATTTAGGTGTCGTTTTAACTTCGAAATATAGGGTGTATACAAAATAGTATCTTACCCCTTTTTTATATTTCGAGGGATAAAATACTGTCACTGAATACCAGTTCCGAAGAATATGTTTACTTTCCAAACTGAAATCATTGAAGTAAAGAAAATAAAAAAAGCGTGACTTTCAAATAAGAAATAAATGAAGAATCTGCTTTAAAACACCATTGCTCTCTCTCTCTCTCTCTCTCTCTCTCTCTCTCTCTCTCTCTCTCTCTCTCTCTCTCTCTCTCTCTCTCTATATATATATATATATATATATATATACATATATTTATATATATATATATATATATATATATAGAGAGAGAGAGAGAGAGAGAGAGAGAGAGAGAGAGAGAGAGAGAGAGAGAGAGAGAGAGAGAGACTTGGAGCATTACTGTAGCCTTAGAACATAAGCTTGTTACAACTCAGAGAGATATGGAATGAATAACGATGGGAATAACAGAGATACAGAAAAGGGAGAGCAAACTAAAGTAGAGGATATTCTAAACCTGAAAACGAAATGGACATGAGCAGATAATAAATGGACATTAAAAATAACAGAATGGGTCCCTGCAGATTGCGAAAGAAGCAGGGGAAAGCAGAGAAGACGATGGGTTGACGAACTAAGAAATTTTGCCGGTGTGGACTGGCTTAGAAAGATCACATAAACAGAGGCAAGTGGAACGACATGCCTGAGGCCTTTGTTATGCATGGACTAATAACAGCATCATGAAATATATATATATATATATATATATATATATATATATATATATATGCATATATATATATATATATATATATATATATATATATATATATATATATTTAGCCGAATGACCCAGGAGCAAAATAACTTGACAGCCGCTGTCACATTAATCTCTTCACTGCTGAACGTGGATGAACCATCAGTACAGTATAAACTTCCCCAACTATAGTGAAGAATTCATAACCCCCTACACACCAGTGCACCGACCCCCCAGTAAAAACCTGTGCCAATCTTGCAGTTACCTTTTTTCTTCTTTAATACCAGTATACAGTTCAAGACTTCTTTCATGCCTGGATACCAATATCCAACATATTTTGGTGGTTACATCAAAGTAATAGTCAAAAATCTAAACTAAGGTAGAAGAGACTCTTTAGCTATGGTAAGCAGCTCCTCTAGGAGTAGGACACTCCAAAATCAAACCATTTTTTTCTAGTCTTGGGTAGTGCCATAGCCTCTGTACCATGGTCTTCCACTATCTTGGAATAATAATAATAATAATAATAATAATAATAATAATAATAATAATAATAATAATGATAACTACAGGCAATGGCTTTTAGTGTTTAATGAAAATTCTATTTAAAAGTTAAAAATTCTTACTAGGATTTAACACCTCCGGTGAACTGGAATTGCATATTCCCATGCTATTCCAGATCTAGGTCAGCCTATGTCCAAATAATTCTTACAATATTGTAAAAGTTCAACCTTCCTACACACACACACACACACACACACACACACACACACACACACACAAAAATATCCTGACTATAAAACCTCGTCTTTATTAAAGCTACTAGCTGCGAGCGTATCTCCTCTCCCAGTCTTTTAATAACATTAACATCATGAAGCGAATTTTGCTTTGGAAATGAGGAAGTGAATTTCAGTTCTTTTTTTTTTTTTTTCAAAGTATCAGTGAAGACCCGAATCAACGAAGAGATTATGGGTAGATAGATATTTTTTCTATGGAGATATTTATACATATTTAAATATATTACCCACATCATATGAATGAAGATGTTGAAAAAATCAATAAAAATGAAAAAATAATTAATGAAGAATAATTAGTCTATAGAGAAAAATCTTAACCGTTAGTTCTTTACTTCCTTCTCATAATTTTTTGGGGGGACAGTTATATGTGAGATAAAAAATTACCTAAAACAAAACGATTTGCAGCTGATACTTTTATAACAAATTGCATGCAACATAGTAAAAAGGTAAGCCAAACAAGCTTCTGACTGTTATCACTTACACCGATATATATATA
>NC_090737.1:14967339-14987339 GCF_036898095.1 Palaemon carinicauda
AATAGAAAGAAACTATTTATTTAATCTTATCTACTTACTTACTCATCTATCTATGAAGGCCAGGGATTCCGTTCCAAACCTTTAGTTCTCTAGCCTTGGGTAGTGCCATAGCCTCTGTACCATGGTCTTCGACTGTCTTGGGCTACAGTTCTCTTGCTTAAGGGTACACCTGGGCACACTATTCTATCTAATTTCTCTTGTTTTGTTGAAGTTTTTATAGTATATATAGGAAATATTTATTTTGATGATGTTACTGTTCTTAGAATATTTTATTTTTCCTTGTTTCCTTTCCTCACTGGGCTATTTTCCCTGTTGGAGCCCTTGGGCTTTTAACCTCCTGTTTTTCTAACTATGGTTGTAGCTTAGCAAGTAATAATAATAATAATAATAATAATAATAATAATAATAATAATATCCCTTGGAGCATTTTTTTATATTCCTATACCCCTAAAACTGATAACTGAGAAAAAAATGAAATTGATATTGTGATATAATTCTATCATTGAATTTCGCTGTAGATTACCTCGTGTAATGCGCAGATTTGGTAATTCTCTGAAATCCAATGTACCCCCTGAAGAGTAAAAATGTACCAAGTTCCCTCGGTTGGGAACCCCAGATTTAGGCAAACTGAGCTAAAATTTAAACTGGTCATGGCTATGAGGACACTAACACATACAGAAATTCACACATTTATGGATTGTGGTGGCCGATGTGCTAACGTCCCTGACTGGTGAACGCTAGATTGGGTGTCCGAGGCCCGCTCAAACTCGTTAGTTACTTTGGTCGCTGCAATCTCACCATCCTTGTGAGCTAAGAATGGGCAGTTTGGGGGAGCCTATAGGTCTATCTGCTGAGTCATCAGCAGCCATTGCCTGGCTCTCCTTGGTCCTTGCTTGGGAGGAGAGGGGGCTTGGGCGCTGATCATATGTATATATGGTCAGTCTCTAGGGCATTGTCCTGCTTGATAGGGCAATGTCACTGTCCCTTGCCTCTCCCATGCATGAGTGTTCTTTAAACCTTTGAATGCTCATAAGTGGAAAAGATATGAAACTAAGCTGAGAAAATAACAATGAATCATTATATTACTAAAGAAGCCAAAAAAAAAAATTCCATATAGCTACAGTATTGTGCATGGAACTCTGAAGAAGAATTTCTTTTTTAAACTTTTAGTAAAAACTAATACCAACTTCTAGTTAAGCATCTACTGCTGTTCTTCTTCATGTAATCACGTAGCATGAAAAAAAAAAGAAAAAAAAACTGTAATCAACAAATTTTCCCCAAAACTACATTTCTGAAAATAATCCAACTATTTAATTTTAAGAGTATTCGTTATATCTAAATCAACCTCTGCAGTATTTCTGAAATATCTGATTTTCGTAAATCCACCTCTAAAATATTATCGCCATCATTCTAGTCCGGCATATCGTTAGACAAGCTTCGGTAACCCTGCCATGCCTGAGCAAGCACTTGAACCGTTCTTTTTAGGCCTTGACCCAAGCTCAACGCTGCATGATTCTGAAGCGTCTTGTTTCTCGGCTTGCAAAAGTCCACGGCAGTTGATGCGAAGTTGCATTTTGCTTTTTCAAATGGGGATTTAACTTCTCGCAGAACGAAAGGCTGGCATGGAGGGAGTTTATTACATTACTGATCTCTCTCTCTCTCTCTCTCTCTCTCTCTCTCTCTCTCTCTCTCTCTCTCTCTCTCTCTCTCTCTGTATGTGTGTGTGTAGAAAGGCTGCCACGAAAGAAATTTTATTCTTTTATTACATTTTTTCTCTCTCTTAAAAGGCAGGTACGAAGGGACCTTCATTCGATTCTCTCTCTCTCTCTCTCTCTCTCTCTCTCTCTCTCTCTCTCTCTCTCTCTCTCTCTCTCTCTCTCTCTCTCTCTCTCTGTCACAAAATCTTTATGCAACGGTTGAACACAGGAAAAAATGTTGAAGGCTTTTAAAGTTGAACAAAACTAGAAAATTAAATCGAGAGGGTATACTGTCCCATACGAAGCTATAATGAGCATCACTTCAGTTTGCTTTACAAAAATAAAAGATTAATAAAACCCTTCTCTAAAGCAAGGTGGAAATAACTTTAACATCATCAATAACAAAACCACAGTAACTGAGAAACGAAAATGGAAACCTCAGCTGGGTTTTAAAATATCACAGAGAAAATAAAATATTGTTATTTTAAGGCCAGGACTCGATTCAGTCTCCCACGGTGGTCGCAGTACCGGTCCTGTTCCAGATAGACATCACCCATCAGTACCCAATAAGAGAAGGGTGATAAGAGAGGTTTTGGTAACCCTCGATCGGGTGACACATTGCGCCAGAGAATGGACTTGGCGTCTGTTGGTAACCGTTACCATGTGCTTTTAGGGTAACCTAACACTGAACTGTGACTAGTTTCTCTCGTCAAAGCACTTACTTTTCGATCAATCTTATACACATACATACACACACATACATGTATATATATATATATATATATATATATATATATATATATATATATTAGAATACAGTGATCATATTCATCAGTTAAACGAATTTACTGTTCATATTCACCATATAGACATGAACCTTCTGATCACGGACCCCGGATAAACATAAATCTACTGATAACATTCATCGATAAACGTAAATATAATGGTCATATTCAATAGACAAGCATGAATCTACAGGTAACATTTACAAGATGAACATGAATCTACCAGGCCCATTACCAGATAAACAAGGTTCTATTGGTCATATTCACTAGATAAATATGAATCTACAGACAAAAGTTACCAGATGAGCGTGAATCAATGGGCCAGTCACTAAAATAAAAAACATGAATCTACTGACCCAAGTTACCAGATAAGCATAAATGAATGGGCACTAAAAAACATGAATCTACTGGTCATGTTAACCAGATAAACATGAGAAAATACTGGGCAAATTTGTCCAGATAAACGTGAACCGACTGGTCAAATTTACTATATAAACGTTAATTTACTGGCAACATTTACCAGATAAAACAAGAATCTACTGGTAACAGTCACTACACAAACATGAATCTACTGGTCACGGTCCACAGATACATATGAACCTACTGGTGACACTGGCTAGATATGCATAAATCTACTGGTCACAATCATTACATAAACATGAATTTACTGGTCACATTCACCAGAGAAACATGAATCTACTGGTCACATTCATTACATAAACATGAATTTACTGGTCACATTCACCAGAGAAACATGAATCTACTGGTCACATTCATTACATAAACATGAATTTACTGGTCACATTCACCAGAGAAACATGAATCTACTGGTCACATTCATTACATAAACATGAATTTACTGGTCACATTCACCAGAGAAACATGAATCTACTGGTCACATTCATTACATAAACATGAATTTACTGGTCACATTCACCAGAGAAACATGAATCTACTGGTCACAATCATTACATAAACATGAATTTACTGGTAGCATTCACCAGAGAAACTTGAATATACAGGTCAAACCCAGCAGATAAGCATAAAAAAATCTACGTCACAGTCACAGATTCACATAAATCAACAGTTTGTAGTCACTAAACATGCAATTATTAGGCATTACCAAAATTGCCTGACTCTTTTTGGATATGATTACAACCGCAAGCTTAAAATCTGAATGAAAATAGAGTCTTTCCTCCCCTGTTGAGATTCGAACTCATGCAAGGTAGAAAGAGTTAAATTATTATATTACTGTTGAATAGCAAATTAGCAATGTACGAGAGATGAAACTTTACTTATGGATCTAAATTTTGGGAGGAATAAATTAATACAGTATGGAAGATTAATGCAGCTAAATAGTATTTCTACAACGACGGCTGTTGGTACTACTACAGTTCATTGCTACTGTTGCTAATACTACATGTAAAGACGATAAGATAAGAGCAACAACAACCAAGTTGATGATATTGATGAAACGTTACAACTAATATGAGAATCTAGACATTCTAATTGAGGTGTTGGTTTGGTTGTCGTTTGAAAAACAAGCACTTCAACAAAGAACTTGCACCTAAAGTTCTCACTCACACATTACTTCATTTATTCTATATATTATCGTTCGCTTGTTAGATGATTCAATATATATTTTCTACTTTTCCTACGTACTGTAGCTATTAATCTATTAATATATTCTACTTTTGTGAAAATAACATTTATTTGTTTTATAGTTAATATAGGAAATATTCATTTTGATGTTACTGTCCTTAGAATATTTTATTTTTCCTTGTTTCCTTTCCTTGCTGGGCTATTTTCCCTGTTGGGGCCATGGGCTTATAGCATCCTATTTTTTTCAATTAGGGTTGTAGCTTAGCAAATAATAATAATAATAATAATTATTATTATTATAATAATAATAATTCCACGCTAATTATTCGCCAAACAAGGATTTATAAGTTAGCAATGTCTCATCACTTATTTTTTATTAGTTAAGGCAGTTTGGTAAACTCACTCGAACATAGTGCTCACTAAAATTTGATTACATTCCGTTAAATACGTTATTTAAGACTTTAGGAACAAAATCTCTCTCTCTCTCTCTCTCTCTCTCTCTCTCTCTCTCTCTCTCTCTCTCTCTCTCTCATGGTTGAAACATAATGCTCTATATACTCATTAAGACATAATAAATTCCATACCTAACAAAAAACTTGAGTAACAAAAATCAATGACACAAATTACCGTAAAGAATATTTTTATCTATTTTTCCGATAATAAAAGAAACAACCCTTATAATATAAAATACAAAAATAATATTTCCTTTTCAGTCATGAGTTAACGTCATGACAATCTTATCGCTGAAGCAACAGAGGTTTCTTCCCAGATGAGCATTAAGAGTCTTATGACATGTAATCATACTGCCTATCGTGGTTATCTGAATCCCAACACACTATTAGCTTAAGCCAGACAATGGTTATGCAATCAGACCAGTTTTTATATGCAAGGTTTTGTCCTTGATTCCATCACTGCGTTCTGCGCATCTCTTATATGCAGGCGATCTCCCAGCTCCCTGTCATAGATGTCTGAACTCATACGTGGGGAAATGTGAAAAATCTATTCTAAGGATTTACTCGAGGGATCAATTCCTAGGCATTGGATTCGTTCTCATGTCGCTCCTTACCTAGAATGGGTCAATGACAACTGCCGTAAAGTCAAGTTTTTTTTTTCTATTTCTTCAACGAGAAAGAATTTGAAAGCAATTGGAAAATAGCAAGTTTGCAAAAGAAGTTTAATTCAATGGCTATTTCAAATAAAAGAGCTAGTGTAACTGTAATGAGATCTTGCTGCATATAATATCATCAAATTGTCATTCTGCGATTTTGGTAAATAATGCGGGACCTAGTCTTTGCAAAGTTTCCTCGTTGCTCTTTATCTACATCTAGGTTTAGCGAAGGCCATTTATAGTTCGTTACATGAGATTATCAATTCAGTTCTCCATTTAATAAAATCACACCACACACACACGCACACACACACACACGCACAGACACATGAACTTATGAGCAGAAATTTTCTGATCTGGGCGTTAGCTGCCTTAAATTCAAATTCAGCATCACATTGGTCCATTTTTTAAACTTGTACTTTTCACCTCTACTTTTCCTGGACTTTAGTCCCTTACCCCTCTTTCACCTCATCTATCTACATTTTAGATCACCATCTTTCTATTTCCAAAACACTTACAAATTATATACTTTTCGCCTACCTACCATTCTCCCTATTTCAACATGACCTTACAGTGTATTAAATTTCTAATTTGTCTTTTCACATGTTTTCGACTTTTCATTGCTTGTTCTAACTTCCATAATTCTCAACCTATCACTGCAAATCAAAGAGATATTCAAAAGAATCGCTTATTCATTCCCATTCAACAGCCACACTTCACTTCCATATGGGAAATTTAGTCGAAAAATCGGTAATACTTTCAGATTGATACATTGACACACACATATATCTCTTACTATCGTATGCAGTATGCTTTATTTATCTTGCATGCCTCATTTTCACATGTCAGTAAGGGAAATAGACTACAAATAATATATAAACCTGGCACTTTGGTGTCTTCCACATCTCACAGCGAATCCGAATGAAATGCGAAGGTGTAATTAGGCCTATTAAAAAAGATAATCTGCTATCAAATGACATTTTTTCCCATCAAGTCTACTATTATTATTATTATTATTACTTCCTAAGCTACAACCCTAGTTGGAAAAGCAGAATGCTATAAGCCCAGGGGCCCCAACAGGGAAAATAACCCAGTGAGGAAAAGATACAAGGAAAAATAAAATATCTTCAGAACAGTAACATCATCTAAATAAATATTTCCTATATAAACTATAAAAACTTTAACAAAACAAGAGAAAGAGAAACCAGACAGAATAGCGTGCTCGAGTGTACCCTCAAGCAAGAGAACTCTAACCCAAGACAGTGGAAGACCATGGTACAGAGGCTATGGCACTATCCAAGACTAGAGAACAATGGTTTGATTTTGGAATGTCGTTCTCCAAGAAGAGCTGCTGACCTTTAACAAAGAGCTCGTCCGCCTTGAGGTATGCTGTATATATCCCGGCTACAAAGAATTGTAACTTCCTAGGACAACAGTGCTCACTTTATACTCCTTATTATCACCCCGGTAAAAGAACTCTGTAAATAGACTGGCCAAAGGCTTTCGTGCCATTGGAGCATTTCCTCACCCAAGGAGTTGTGCATCAGAATACAAAAGATGTAGTAATTCCCATTAGAGAGGCAGCTTGCAGAGCGTTACCCATCTGATTTCTATTCTAGATAATCATGAAATAAGATTACTTGCTCCATGTAACTCTTCATCAACGTTTGCAAGAAACCGAGATTGACAAACAACCAGGTACCTCTTTCCCAAAGGATGATTGTAATAATAATAATATTTATTGGACAAAAAAAAGAAAAAATAATATCTACATACAGAAGATTCACAAAAAGACTCAGCCCAAGTGTTGTACTCTCGCATTGTGTACCTCGATACTTTTGATTAGCGAACACAACTTGTTGAGTTATCAGCAGCCATTACCTAGTTCCCCCTGGTTCTAAATTGGGTAATATTCATAAATCATGTGTATGTGGTTATCTTTCAGCAGATAGATCTAAACGCTCCCCCAAACACCCCCATCCTTAGCTCACAATGATAGTGAGGTTACAGCGACCAAAGAAACTAACGAGTTTGAGCGGGACTCGAACCCTAGTCTAGCGTTCACCAATCAGAGATGTTACCCCATCGGCCACCACAACCCTAAAACCGTTATGAGAAACAAGAGTATTGGGTTTTAACTCAAAAGTTAAACGTTTGGTAATCTTGAGCACCATTCCCTTTAAAACCTTGACCTGCTCTGTGTTTAAAAATGGCTCAACGTATTTCATTTCTAGGACTCTGTTTCCTATGTATAACAACGTTTCCAATTGCTAACTAAAATAGCAAATATACCTATGTTTCAAAGAGGTTTGTAACGAATACCAAAAGAAATCTCTCGACTATTTCCCAAGTCAAAGATGATCTCTCTCTCTCTCTCTCTCTCTCTCTCTCTCTCTCTCTCTCTCTCTCTCTCTCTCTCTCAAATGATTAATAAACCTACTAGAGTTAGCCCCATCTCATCCACACTACTAGACGTGTTAATAACAAACAAGCAGGAAAGTGTCATTAAAATTGAGGTAAATCCAAGTAATGTAGCTGACCATGAACATATTTCATTTATCATAGATATTAAGAAGCCAAAGCGTAAACCAGTCACGGTAACCTCTAGGTGTTTAAAATATTATTCTGCAGATTTTTTGTGCAATACATTGCTAGACCAGAAAATAATTTTAGATACAATCATGCATACTGATGACACAGATATTCAAACAGGAATTTTCAATAAAGTATATAATAGTGCCTTAGATAAATGTGCCCCAATAACCACGAAGGAAATAAGGAGACCCAGTGCACCTTGGATAGACAATGATCTCAAAAACAGTATGATTGAAAGGGACAAAATGCAAGAAAGGCTTAAACAGAATAGACATGATGAAAATCTTAACAATTCGTATAAGGAAATGAAAAAACTCATCAATTCGAAAATGCGTACTGCCAAAGCTTATTATAACAAAGACAAGATCAAGAAAAGTAAATCTCGCAGAGAAACATGGAAAATTATGAATAATATTGTATCTACTAAAACAAATAAAAAGATTGAATACGACAACCCAAAAGCTAGAGCAGATCAATTTAACCAATACTTTGCTAATGTAGGAAAAATAACTTATGATAAAACGCAGGAAATTCTACAAAAGTACGAAAATGAAGATATTAGAAACACTCAAAATAATTTTGGCAATAATATAAGATTGTTTAGACCGCAACCAGTTACAGTAGAAACAATAATATTAACAGTTAAGAGTTTGAATAATAGTAATGCTTACGGAACGGATGGTATTCCTACTAGTTTTCTAAAAGATTCCCTTACAGTTATTGCATATTATATCACGGTTATCATAAATACATCGATTGTAACTGGGAAATATCCTTCTATTTGGAAACAACCCCTCGTAGACCTTCTTCACAAGAAAGGAGACAAGGACGACCCTGGTAATTATAGACCTGTTTCTATCCTTCCCGTAATATCGAAAGTAATAGAAAAGATTGTATGTAATCAGTTAATGGAACATCTAGAAAAAAATAATTTGATTTCTAACACTCAGCATGGATTCCGTAAAGGTTTATCAACAGAAACAGCTTTGATGAAATTAACAGATGAAATTTATAAAAATATTGATAGAAAAAAAGTTTCCATATTAATTTTATGTGACCTATCAAAGGCATTTGATAGTGTCAACCATGATGAATTGTGTAAATCTCTTAAGGAACATTACATTGATACGTTCTGGTTTCAGGATTACTTGAAGGATAGAAGTCAGGTAGTTAGATTAGGAGACGTAAATTCTTGCATTGAAAAGGTTGAATTTGGAGTCCCACAGGGATCTGTCCTAGGTCCAATTCTGTTTTTAGTCTACGTTAATGACATGATTAAATACATAGAAAACTGCTTGCGAATTCAATACGCTGATGACACCCAAGTTCTTTTGGCTGATCAAATAGAAAATTTAGATGGCTTGATAAAAAGGGCTGAACTAATATTGCTCAAAATTAAGAAATATTTTCTAAGAAAAGGGCTATTATTAAATGCCACTAAAACACAGTGCATGTTTGTGGGTAGCTCACAGTATATTAGCAAAATTCCAAATGACATTATAATAAAATGCAATGGTGATGAAGTAAAGATAAGTCAACATGTGAAAAATCTAGGTCTACACATGGACAGGTACATGACATTCAGTACTCACATTGACGAGCTGAGTAGAAAAGTTAGTGGCATTCTAATGTATTTAAGTAGAGTAAAAGATTACTTTGATGATACTACTCGAGCTTTTATTGTGGAAAGTCTGGTCTTGAGTGTAATAAACTACTGTATTAAGATATGGGGGTCAACTAATGATATGCACATGGAAAAAGCTCAAAAAATCCAAAACTTTGCAGGTAGAGTAGCCGTTATTGGGGTGAAAAAACACGATCACATCACCCCAACCCTCCAGCAATTAAAGTGGATAAAATTAAAAGAAAAGTGTATGTACGATGTTTGTGTTTTTGTTTTTAAAAGTTTGAGAAAAGAATATCCCAACTGGCTATACACATTTCCTACAGTTGGTAATTGTAGGAATGCATTAACCAGACAGAATGAAAATCTATATGTAGACAGCTATCGAACGGATTTGGGTTCACGCTCAATGGCAATAAGGGCCCCAGCTTGTTGGAATAAACTACCTCTGGAAATAAGAAAATGTATAAATGTTAGTTCTGATTTATTCAAAAAGAAACTTAAGCAATATTTTTAAAATTTTACTTGAATGTATATATATCCTAAATTTTTACAATCCAATTATTGTGAATTTTATGTAAATAATTTATATTGTTATGTAACAGAATAACCATTTTATAATGGAATAAAGGTTTTTGACTTTTGACTTTTGACTTTGACTCTCTCTCTCTCTCTCTCTCTCTCTCTCTCTCTCTCTCTCTCTCTCTCTCTCTCTCTCTCTCTCTCGTCTTTATGATTTTTTTAGGCAGAAGTGTTTTCATCAAGAGAAAATTAATAATGAAAGAACGGAAAACTGAAGAGGAAAACATCCTAGTTAATCGGATTTTAACGAAAAATGTTAACACTAACGAACACTAACGTGAAAGTTCATTATATCAAAGTTCAATTATACAGAGACCAAATACCCATTTATTGCCCATACCTTCAAAATGAAAATAATTAAAAACAGAGGGGGGGGGGGGGGAAGGAGGACACAAGTCTAAAGGACAGAACCATATAAATCAGGAAATACGAAAGCATTTAGTGAAATCCGAGATGTCCTCTTAGACCATTATCTACTCGTGATTATATCTGGGTAAAAGTTAGCCAGTTTCCAGCGACTAACCAATTGTTCTAATTATTATTATTATTATTATTATTATTATTACAAGCTAGGCTATAACCCTAGTTGCAAAAGAAAGATGCTATACGCCCAAAGGCTCCAACAGGGAAAAATAGCCCGGTGAGGAAAGGAAACAAGGAAATAAATAAATCAAAGGAGAAGAATAAACAATCAAAATAGAATAAAATTTATTTCAAGAACAGAAACAACATTAAATTAGATCCTTCACATATAAACTATAAAAACTAAAAAAGAAAGAAAAAAAAACAGAGGAAGAAAAATGAGAAAGAAATAGTGTGCCCAAGTGTACCCCCAAGCATGAGAAATCAAATCCAAGATAGTGGAAAACCATGGTACAGAGGCTATGGCACTACCTAAAACTAGAGAACAATGGTTTGAGTTTGGAGTCTCCTTCTCCTAAAGAGCTGCTTACCATAGCACAGCTAAAGAGTCTCTTGCACCCTTACCAAGATGAAAGTAACCACTTAACCATTACATTGTGGTAGTTAAACACTCCCCCCCCCCGAGCGAAAAAGAATTGTTTGGTAATCTCAGTGTTGTTAGGTGAATGAGGCCAGAGGAGAATGTGGTAAGAATAGGCCAGACTAGTGTATGAATGTGCAGGCAAAGAAAACTGAGCCGTAACCAGAGAAAGAGACCCAATGTAGTATTGTCCGGCCAGTCAAAGGAGCCAATAACTCTCTAGCGTTAGTACCTCTACAGATGGCTGGTGCCCTGGCCAACCTACTATCTATTAGTTGGAAAAGATAAGGGATCTTGTCACTTAGAATACTTTATCTTGAATAAGTTAAGGGAAGACGTTGCTAAAAACTAACAGAATGATTACAAGAATACCTTGCAAAATCCATATTTATATAAAAAAAAATAAAATATCACTAGAAAAACCACTATAGGGAAATAGTCATATCTATCTATATATTTACCTATGTATGTATGTATATCGCACACACACAAACACACACATTCATTTATATATATATATATATATATATATATATATATATATATATATATATATGTATGTATGTATGTGTGTGTAAATCACAGGGAAACGTGATGCTCAGATGCAAAATAAAACCACAGGGAAAATGAAAATATGAAAAATAAGATTAAGTCCTTAATCTCATATTTCATATTTTCATTTTCCCTGTGGTTCTTTTGCATATACAGTATATATATATATGTATATATATATATATATATATATATATATGTATATTTATATATTGTATTAAGTTATTTTTTTCATATCTCACACTCTTTTGACTTTCGCCCGTCAATAACTAGACCAACAAGAGTCGGCTCGAATGACTCGCTGTCTTGTATTGACCATATTTGGGCAAATAATAATCTTGTTGGTAATAGTGGGATATTCTTAGCAGATATCACAGATCATTTCCCAATTTTCTGTAGTCTATTAATGCCTAAATTAAACAACGTAGACAACAAAATAAAAATTCAATTCAGAGATATGAGCGAAGTGAATGACAGGAAATTCACGGAACTCCTGAGGGGGAAAGACTGGACCGAATATGGTCAAGCCTCATTAGATCCTCACCTGGGGGCGGCCTCTTTTACAGATGAAATAGACAGCTTTTTCAATGAATGCTTTCCTTTAAAAACAAAATATGTAAGTGTAAAAAGACTGGTGAATAAGTGGCTCTCCAAAGGGCTACTGAAATCAATTAACATTAAACATAATTTATATCGAAGAATGAAATTGGGTGCTTATAGTGCCCAACGCTATAGAAACTATTGTAATATGTTGCTTACATTAATTCGCGTGGCAAAGAAAAAATATTTTGATAGTACTTTTGATCAACTCCGAAATGATGCTAAAAAATCCTGGGATCTCATAAATTCGTCCCTTAGGCCTGGAAAGAAAAAGCGCACTTCGCTAAGAAAACTCATTGGTCGTAACGGCGAAACTATTACTGACAGCCAACAGATTGCAAATGCTTTTAATCTTCATTTCTCTACAATTGGCATTACTCTCCGAGATGCCCTGCCTCAAAATAATCAGTTAGATTTTCATTCCTATTTGCCTCCTTCAAATCAGCACTCTATTTATTTGACCCCATCTTCTCCACTTGAAGTAATCAACATTATAAAAAAACTAAAGAACAAAAAAGCAAATATTCATTCTCCCCCTACTAAACTATATAAGAATAATGCTAGTTTACTTGCCTTTCCTATATCCTTATTGTTCAACCGTTGTACTGCCTCTGGCATTTATCCTGACATTTTTAAAATAGCGTGCGTTACTGTGCTACATAAGTCTGGTGATAAATCGGATGTCAATAACTATAGACCAATAAGTTGCCTTCCCTTATTGAATAAAATTTTTGAAAAATTATTGTACAATCGACTCTACTCTTTCTTTACTAGATGTAATATCTTTTCTACCTGTCAGTATGGCTTTCTGCGTGGCGTTAGTACAAGTGATGCTGTAAATGACCTTCTTGAAAATATCTACAATGCGATGAATAAAAATGAATACCTTGGTGCGGTCTTTTTAGATTTGAGTAAAGCCTTTGACACAGTGTCTCATGATGTGCTGCTTAAAAAGCTCGAACATTATGGAATACGTGGAAATGCGTTACTCTTACTAAAATCCTACTTAACGAGTCGAAAACAATTTGTGACCCTCGATGGCCATCTCTCAGAGGTTATGGATGTCAAAATAGGTGTTCCCCAGGGATCAGTCCTAGGACCGTTATTTTTCCTCGCCTATATCAATGATCTACCACGATCAGTAGGTAGGTTAAGCTCCATACTCTTTGCCGATGACACTACGCTTCATTTTAGACATAAAAATATCTACTCCCTTTGTGATACACTAACCAATGATTTAACTCGTGTAAAAAACTGGCTATTAGCAAATAAGTTAACCTTAAATGAAAGAAAGACATACTTCATTATCTTTTCTCTACGAAGAGTTCCTGTTAACATAAGGGTTGCTATAGGAAATCACACTCTGGATCAGAAGTCCAGTGGTAAATTTTTAGGGATAATTCTTGATAATAAACTAACTTTCTGTGAGCATGTAAATATGACAGTTAATAAAATTGCCAAAGTAATGGGTATCATATATAGATTGAAAGAGTATTTCCCCTTATATATTATAAAACAATTGTATCACTCGTTAGTATCTCCTCACCTAAATTACTGCAATACGGCGTGGGGGAGTAGTAGTAGAAATATCTTGCAACCATTAATTGTAATTCAAAAAAGACTGGTAAGAATCATAAGCTCCAGTGATTACTTAGCTCATACATCGCCACTTTTCCGGTCTCTCTCGATATTGAAGCTGGAAGACAATTATAAGCTCTCCTTAATGAATATGATGTTCCAAACACTTATTTTGAACAAATTTCCAGATTTAAGACGAAAAATAATTCAGGAACAATCAGTTCATCCATACGGAACAAGAAATTCAAACTTAACTCTTCCTTTCATACGTATTAATAGATGCGAGCAATCGTATCTATACCAAGGTATTAAACTTTGGAATACTCTGCCCGCTTATCTAAAGGCACTGCTTAGCGTTCGGTCTTTTAAGAAATCATATACAAATCTCCTGTTATCTGGGTATTAAGCTTTATTAATAAATATTTATACTTGCCTACCTAACCACAACGCAAGTATGTTTCATTGTTTAGAATATTTTTTTTATTTGTAAAACTAGTTCTTTTACTGAGTTTTTTGCTTAATATCTACAATTTTTTCAATGTATATACCATTAGCTTTCATATACCATCCTTCTTTATCATATAAATATGCATTTCCATTTGTTTTTAGGCTAAGGTTCTCATTTATATGTATCTATTTGTATACATATGATTATGTATATGTATGCGTACATTTTGTATATCTATATCCATATTTACTTTATTTTTTATTTTTACTTAATTGATGATATTATTTTGCTGTATTATTGCCCGAAGAGCTCTGCTCCACATGGGCTTGGACTGAGTCTTTTTTTCTTTTTGTAAATCTTTGAATGTAAATATCTTTTGTCCAATAAACATTATTATTATTATTATTATTATTTCCGGTTCACACCAGCGAATTGAAAAGCACGCGCGCGCGCGCACACACATACACACACACACACACACACACACACATATATATATATATATATATATATATATATATATATATATATATATATATATATACACATATATATATATACATTATATATATATATATATATATATACATTATATATATATATATATATATATATATATATATATTTATATATATACACATATATATATATACATTATATATATATATATACATTATATATATATATATATATATATATATATATATATATATATATATATATATATATAAATGAAGAATTTTGTTAAATTTTGCTGCAGAAATTTCACGTTTTCTGCGACAATGACATGAACAACATTGAACATTGATACATCATAATTGTCTTTGCGCATGAAGAATCATTATTAGGGAAGAGATCAGTTCAGGCACTCAATAATAGGGAACGAAATTATATGTCACTAACGGACCGTGAAATGAAATTGGGACGGGAAGTAGAGGACTTATCGAGTACATGCATAATGGGACCAGGAAACATCAATTGGGAAAAATTTGCTATAAATTTACTAAAGATAAGAATCTTTAAGTGATTTAAAATTACAAAATAAACATTCAAGCTTGAAATTACCGTAGTAAACATGTCAGTTAATTGCCCATTAGTATTGTAACAAAAATACTGAGAGGAAGAACTGAAGTGACTCACACATGCTGAACAACAGATTGTTTTCCGCAACCAGGTCCTGTTTATCACGGCAAAGACGAGAGTATTATTATTCCCCGACCGTCGTCCCAACCCCTCCAAAGGATTCTCCCCGTCTTTCCTCTAAACCCGATAATGAGATCCGGTATTTAAATTTGACCCGGGCCAAACAGCTGTTCCCCGAAGGGCTTAAGTAGCAGGGACCTCTCTTGTATTATGTCCCTCCCTCTCCCCCAAAATACCAAATCCCCACAGCCCTCAACAAACGATCCTAACCCTTTCGAGCCACAGCCGCCTCCCTCGGGACTTTTAAATGGGCGACCAGGGACCACCCATTTGTGAAATAGGACCCCCATCTATGGCCTTCGGGCCTTAAGTAGAGCCCTCCCGCCGTTCTGAAGTGACCCTAGGATGGAAAACACTTTCTCAGAACGCCTGGGATCTCAGCGCTCTCCTTTTTCACAATAGATCGAGGTCATCCTCCTCAAACCTTCGGGATAAGGTCAAATAAATGACTATGGTATGTCACCTTTTTTTTCTTTCTGTAAAGGAAATAACATTCCTTACCATGTGATAATGATATGAGAGATTTTATATACAGTATATATATATATATATATATATATATATATATGTGTGTGTGTGTGTGTGTGTGTGTCTGTGTGTGTGTGTTTGTGTAAGGAAAAGAGAAAACCTTCATTGGAGTTAGTACCCTCACCTAATTTCCATAGTCGCACTCAAAATGATTTTAATGAGACAAATGATCTAATTGAAATCCAGTTTTATCCATTAGTTTCGTGGTTTGATATACCATGAACGCTTATCACACACACCTCTTTATATACAGTATATATATATATATATATATATATATATATATATATATATATATATATATATATATATATGTATATATATATATATATATATATATATATAAATATATATATGCATATATATATAAATATATGTAAGCATATATATATATATATATATATATATATGTGTATATATATAAATATATACAGTATATATGCATATATATAAATATATATATAAATATATATATATATATATATATGTATATATATATATAAATATATATATATATATATATATATATATATATATATATATATATATATATATTCCTTAGCGTTAAAGCCAACACTTCTTTTTTTCATAATACTGGCTTCTACGTGAGAAAATAATAGTAATAGCAAAATACACCCGCATGAAGATCCTATTACATTTTAGAATTTAATTCCCAGAGGCCTGATTTGATAGAAAGATTAACAATAACAATAACAATAATTCTGTAAAGAAATATAATAAACCACACTGACCTGGTCAATATTATTATATAGGCTATATTCGCCATATTCAGTCAATTTCGTGAGATGTATTTTCCAAAAGTCATTTGCAAATTAATATTGGGGAATGTTTTTTCTTATTTAAGTAATTTTTATCAGCAATTAAAGATATAACTCACCTTGTAAAGACTTTAATAGTTAGAATAACAAGTTTACGTTTAATATATACAAATAAAGTTAAAAGAATGAAAAACTGAAGTAAAACCAGCAATTCTTGCAATTATTTTAAGACTTAAGTAATATTAACAAGGAAATTAATACTATTATACTCTTAATGCTTTGTCAAAAGGACAAAAAATCTGATTTCAAGACAAAAATTTGAAAATATTTTTGCCTATTCTAATTACATTTAGAAGATCATGGTCAAAATTATCTTTATTGTAAGACAAACAATGGCTATTAAGTGACTTTTGTTACAAAACAAAAATAAGTTATAAAAACAAAATCATAGTTGTCAATGCCTTTCGAGTCCCTTTTCACCGAGTATGCTTACGGGGTTTACATTTCAAGGTTTATAGCATCCTAGATTTCCAACTACAAGAGAGCTGAAGTCAAGCTAATTTCAATTCTACTATTATAATTATTTACTACTATCAACAAAAACTTTAAAACTTGTTCATATGTTCCTTATGATTCCTTTTTTTTTTCAAACCATTTTATTATTAATTTCGGGATAGTAAAAACTGCTTCACCTTTTTATAAACCTCTTTTCTATTGTGTGGCAAATTTTAGCGTATTGATAATGCAAGTTCCCTATCGTATTCAATTTATCCGAGTCCCATAGCGTAAATTGTTATTTGATGCTGAAATTTTTGACATGGTACATAAAAAAAACTAGACTGATCACAAAAAGTATGCCAAGGTCAATGTTACTGTGTCAAGTGATAAGGAGTCAGCTGTCTCTGTTTGCTCAGTAGAATGAAGGCATATAAAACGTACGCACACACACACACACACACGGGCTACGGGCTGCAAGTGTACAAGAGCCCGTGCCTGGTCGTAAGGGCCAGGCAATCTCCAACAACAACAACAACACACACACACACGCACACACACACACACATATATATATACACACACACACACACACACATATATATATATATATATATATATATATGTGTGTGTGTGTGTGCGTGTGTGTGTGTGTGTGTGTGTGTGTGTGTGTGTGTGTGTGTGTGTGTAGCAAAATTTCATCTATTTTCCACAAGAAATATTTATAGTCTCACATATTAGACCACAAATAACTCATTGATATAAATTCTACTTAACTTAGGGTATGACTTGCATCCTAAATTAATTACATATGATAAACACTCCTGTCCTGATTAGGATTCCAGGCTATGCAGTTTGTACGTTACTATTGAATATTTCTTCTTTTTTTTTTTAGACCCCCGTTGTTAGGAGCAATAGCGAAAAGCCTCATCATATACTAATAATAATAATAATAATAATAATAATGTTTATTGGACAAAAGATATTTACATTCAAAGATTTACAAAAAGAAAAAAAGACTCAGTCCAAGCCCATGTGGAGCAGAGCTCTTCGGGCAGTAATACAACAAGATAATATCATCAATTAAGTAAAAATAAAAAATAAAGTAAATATGGATATAGATATACAAAATGTACGCATACATATACATAATCATATGTATACAAATAGATACATATAAATGAGAATCTTAGCCTAAAACCAAATGGAAATGCATATTTATATGATAAGGAAAGATGGTATATGAAAGCTAATGGTATATACATTGAAAAAAATGTAGATATTAAGCAAAAAAACTCAGTAAAAGAACTAGTTTTACAAAATAAAAAAATATTCTAAACAATGAAACATACTTGCGTTGTGGTTAGGTAGGCAAGTATAAATATTTATTAATAAAGCTTAATACCCAGATAACAGGAGATTTGTATATGATTTCTTAAAAGACCGAACGCTAAGCAGTGCCTTTAGATAAGCGGGCAGAGTATTCCAAAGTTTAATACCTTGGTATAGATACGATTGCTCGCATCTATTAATACGTATGAAAGGAAGAGTTAAGTTTGAATTTCTTGTTCCGTATGGATGAACTGATTGTTCCTGAATTATTTTTCGTCTTAAATCTGGAAATTTGTTCAAAATAAGTGTTTGGAACATCATATTCATTAAGGAGAGCTTATAATTGTCTTCCAGCTTCAATATCGAGAGAGACCGGAAAAGTGGCGATGTATGAGCTAAGTAATCACTGGAGCTTATGATTCTTACCAGTCTTTTTTGAATTACAATTAATGGTTGCAAGACATTTCTACTACTACTCCCCCACGCCGTATTGCAGTAATTTAGGTGAGGAGATACTAACGAGTGATACAATTGTTTTATAATATATAAGGGGAAATACTCTTTTAATCTATATATGATACCCATTACTTTGGCAATTTTATTAACTGTCATATTTACATGCTCACAGAAAGTTAGTTTATTATCAAGAATTATCCCTAAAAATTTACCACTGGACTTCTGATCCAGAGTGTGATTTCCTATAGCAACCCTTATGTTAACAGGAACTCTTCGTAGAGAAAAGATAATGAAGTATGTCTTTCTTTCATTTAAGGTTAACTTATTTGCTAGTAGCCAGTTTTTTACACGAGTTAAATCATTGGTTAGTAATAACAACAACAACAACAACAACAATAACAACAACAAAAACAACAACACTAACAATAATAATAATAATAATAATAATAATAATAATAATAATAATAATAATAATAATGTTTACTGGACCAAAAAAATATTTCCATACAAGCTATACAATTCTCGGAACAATACCTAGGTTTTCTCATTCTTCTGGGATCAAAAAGTAAATAACTTTTATTCCTAGAAATTATAAACAAATGAGTGCAAGATCAGCAGATTAATTTGGTCGGAAGTGCAACTTGCTTTTATTGGAGTATACACAAGGACAATAATTTATTTACATAAACATAAGCCAACCTTATTTTACATTTTATAATTCCATGTAATTTTTTTCTAATAGTGTACGATGTTACCATTTTAGTCTTCCCCTAACACTCGCAATATTTTAAAAGTTCGGCTTTAAATAACATTCCCTTAATTTGTTACTGTCACAACACAAGGCTCTCATTTTCTGTTATCAACAAGGCTTAAAATAAATCCTACTTAAAGCCAGTAAATCAAGAGAGATAAGAAATTTAAATCAGTATGTTTAAGGGGATTTTTTTTTTTTTAATTTCCCTATGTCTAACCAACCACGAAGAAAAAACTACCTTCGGGCAAATTCCTCCCTAACGGTGGTAACGGGAGAGGC
>NC_090737.1:14992339-15004839 GCF_036898095.1 Palaemon carinicauda
TACATATATATACTGTATATATATATATATACACATATATATATTGTATATATATATATATATATATATATATACACACAAATTAGCCATATATTCTAATACCTTAATGTCTGGATTCTCTTACCAACCTCAGGATCAGAGCCCTAAGGCGAAACCAGTCAAAGACGATAGCTTATTTGAATATGAAAAACACGTCTAAATGTGCAAAATCTATATATATATATATATATATATATATATATATATATATATATATGTATATATATATATATATGTATATATATGTATATATATATATATATATATATATATATATATGTATGAATCTTATAACTGGTTAAGCTACCACTTTCGGTTGAAAGGCAAAATGGTTCAAAATTTGGAGTCTCAATGGGAAAAAGAAGCCCATCTTGGATAAAAACAGAGAAGTAGAGATTGTAATTAAAAAAGAAGGTGTGGCAAAAGACCGTACAAAATAAAATAAATGATGAAAAAAGAACATCTAAATCAAAGAAAAACTTAAATAAATGTTAAAAACAAGCAATTATCAACTATGAAATCAGACGTGGTAATCTAACCTGATCAACAAAAAGTTCATATTCTCTTGAACCACCGAAGTTTTACTGATTTCATTATTTGATTAGAAAGGCCCTCAAACAAATTGGCCATAGAGGTTATAAAACTTCTAGAATACTCTGCAGCATTAAGCCTTACCAAAGAACAAAATAATAATTTCAGCAGTCAACTGAATTCAGAATGAGTTAATTTAAAGATTGTGGCAGATATGAACATCTAGGGCAGGGCTAAAGATATTTAGACACATTAAGTTTATGTCCACCATTTTATCATGCGAGTCAACTGTGGGATACCATATAGAAGAGCAAATATATAAAAATATATATAAAAAAACACATTTACTCATGTTAGAGGTCGCAAAATCTTGAAACGTTATCTCAAAATACATTTTTTTTAAAGTAAAGAAGAAAAAAATGAGTTAGTATATGTTTCCCAAAAGTGAATTTGCGACCATGAATGATATCTGGAATTAAAATTTGAGCTACAAATAATTCAAAGACTCGGGCGGGGAGCATACAGTATCCCACCACTACTACCAATCATACTTTGAGTTTTGCTAACGATTAACTTCATATCCCAACTTACAAAATTTTTAGCTAAATCTCAAGTCAAAGGATTCAGCAACCAGAGATAATAATAATAATAATAATAATAATAATAATAATAATAATAATAATAATAATAATAATGTTTATTGGACAAAAAATATTTACATTCAAAGATTTACAAAAAGAAAAAAAGACTCAGTCCAAGCCCATGTGGAGCAGAGCTCTTCGGGCAATAATACAGCAAAATAATATCATCAATTAAGTAAAAATAAAAAATAAAGTAAATATGGATATAGATATACAAAATGTACGCATACATATACATAATCATATGTATACAAATAGATACATATAAATGAGAATCTTAGCCTAAAAACAAATGGAAATGCATATTTATATGATAAAGAAAGATGGTATATGAAAGCTAATGGTATATACATTGAAAAATTGTAGATATTAAGCAAAAAACTCAGTAAAAGAACTAGTTTTACAAATAAAGAAATATTCTAAACAATGAAACATACTTGCGTTGTGGTTAGGTAGGCAAGTATAAATATTTATTAATAAAGCTTAATACCCAGATAACAGGAGATTTGTATATGATTTCTTAAAAGACCGAAAGCTAAGCGGTGCCTTTAGATAAGCGGGCAGAGTATTCCAAAGTTTAATACCTTGGTATAGATACGATTGCTCGCATCTATTAATACGTATGAAAGGAAGAGTTAAGTTTGAATTTCTTGTTCCATATGGATGAACTGATTGTTCCTGAATTATTTTTCGTCATAAATCTGGAAATTTGTTCAAAATAAGTGTTTGGAACATCATATTCATTAAGGAGAGCTTATAAGTGTCTTCCAGCTTCAATGTCGAGAGAGACCGGAAGAGTGGCGATGTATGAGCTAAGTAATCACTGGAGCTTATGATTCTTACCAGTCTTTTTTGAATTACAATTAATGGTTGCAAGACATTTCTACTGCTACTCCCCCACGCCGTATTGCAGTAATTTAGGTGAGGAGATACTAACGAGTGATACAATTGTTTTATAATATATAAGGGGAAATACTCTTTTAATCTATATATGATACCCATTACTTTGGCAATCTTATTAACTGTCATATTTACATGCTCACAGAAAGTTAGTTTATTATCAAGAATTATCCCTAAAAATTTACCACTGGACTTCTGATCCAGAGTGTGATTTCCTATAGCAACCCTTATGTTATCCGGAACTCTACGTAGAGAAAAGATTATGAAGTATGTCTTTCTTTCATTTAAGGTTAACTTATTTGCTAGTAGCCAGTTTTTTACACGAGTTAAATCATTGGTTAGTGTATCACAGAGGGCGTAGATATTTTTATGTCTAAAATGAAGCGTAGTGTCATCGGCAAAGAGTATGGAGCTTAACCTACCTACTGATCGAGGTAGATCATTGATATAGGCGAGGAAAAATAACGGTCCTAGGACTGATCCCTGGGGAACACCTATTTTGACATCCATAACCTCTGAGAGATGGCCATCGAGGGTCACAAATTGTTTTCGACTCGTTAAGTAGGATTTTAGTAAGAGTAACGCATTTCCACGTATTCCATAATGTTCGAGCTTTTTAAGCAGCACATCATGAGACACTGTGTCAAAGGCTTTACTCAAATCTAAAAAGACCGCACCAAGGTATTCATTTTTATTCATCGCATTGTAGATATTTTCAAGAAGGTCATTTACAGCATCAATTGTACTAACGCCACGCAGAAAGCCATACTGACAGGTAGAAAAGATATTACATCTAGTAAAGAAAGAGTAGAGTCGATTGTACAATAATTTTTCAAAAATTTTATTCAATAAGGGAAGGCAACTTATTGGTCTATAGTTATTGACATCCGATTTATCACCAGACTTATGTAGCACAGTAACGCACGCTATTTTAAAAATGTCAGGATAAATGCCAGAGGCAATACAACGGTTGAACAATAAGGATATGGGAAAGGCAAGTAAACTAGCATTATTCTTATATAGTTTAGTAGGGGGAGAATGAATATTTGCTTTTTTGTTCTTTAGTTTTTTTATAATGTTGATTACTTCAAGTGGAGAAGATGGGGTCAAATAAATAGAGTGCTGATTTGAAGGAGGCAAATAGGAATGAAAATCTAACTGATTATTTTGAGGCAGGGCATCTCGGAGAGTAATGCCAATTATAGAGAAATGAAGATTAAAAGCATTTGCAATCTGTTGGCTGTCAGTAATAGTTTCGCCGTTACGACCAATGAGTTTTCTTAGCGAATTGCGCTTTATCTTTCCAGGCCTAAGGGACGAATTTATGAGATCCCAGGATTTTTTAGCATCCTTTCGGAGTTGATCAAAAGTACTATCAAAATATTTTTTTTTTGCCACGCGAATTAATGTAAGCAACATATTACAATAGTTTCTATAGCGTTGGGAACTATAAGCACCCAATTTCATTCTTCGATATAAATTATGTTTAATGTTAATTGATTTCAGTAGCCCTTTGGAGAGCCACTTATTCACCAATCTTTTAACACTTACATATTTTGTTTTTAAAGGAAAACATTCATTGAAAAAGCTGTCTATTTCATCCGTAAAAGAGGCCGCACCCAGGTGAGGATCTAATGAGGCTTGACCATATTCGGTCCAGTCTTTCCCCCTCAGGAGTTCCGTGAATTTCCTGTCATTCACTTCGCTCATATCTCTGAATTGAATTTTTATTTTGTTGTCTACGTTGTTTAATATAGGCATTAATAGACTACAGAAAATTGGGAAATGATCTGTGATATCTGCTAAGAATATCCCACTATTACCAACAAGAGCACTCAGATGAGATTTCGGCAAGAGAGTAACATCATCTGCATAAGAAATGAGCCTGTTTTCAATACCAAACCACATATCATGTGTACATAATACGAAAATGTTTAGAGGCAAGAACACTGCTCCGAGGAACAACAGAGATTTTAATATTCTATATTCTATAGGGTGTACCTTACTGCTCTTAGCAAACTATCTGCTGAAAACCCAACAATAAGACCAAGCTCTGATCTGCAAACTCTCGTCTGTTTAAATTTTAATTTCATGATTAACACATTAAAATCAGCTATAAAGTAAGGACTTCTCATACAAACTTTGAGATGGAAATCTAGATCCTTTTTTAAGAAGAGTCCCATGAACGCTAAGGCTCTTGCGAAACCTATATATATATATATATATATATATATATATATATATATATATATATATATATATATATGTGTGTGTGTGTGTGTGTGTGTGTGTGTGTGTGTGTATAGCCTATATAACCTTTTGTAAGAAGAGTCCCATGAACGCTAAGGCTTTTGCCAAACGCATTTATATATATTTATATTTATATATATATATATATATATATATATATATATATATATATGTGTGTGTGTGTGTGTGCGTGTGCGTATAGCCTATATAACCTCTCAAATTTCAGATTTGCTTTTCACTACAAGCCCATCAGTCAGAGCAACGGAAGCTACTGTATAAGAAAGTTTATCTTCCATAGTAGTCCTTTAACCAGGACACGAAAGAGGCGTATGTTTGTACTTTACCACTCTCATGAAGAATAATATATATATATATATATATATATATATATATATATATATATATATATATAATTTAGATACATGCTACGTGAGATGATCCATTTGCACCATTGCATTATAGTATTTCATATTGCATATTTTAGGTTAGAAAATCTACCGGTTCTCTTGCTTGAGGGTACACTCGGGCACACTATTCTATCTAATTTCTCTTCCTCTTCTTTTGTTAAAGTTTTTTTTATAGTTTATATAGGAAATATTGATTTTAATGTTACTGTTCTGAAAATATGTATTTTTCCTTGTTTCCTTTCCTCAATGGGCTATTTTCCCTTCTGGGGCCCCTGGGCTTTTGGCATCCTGCTTTTTCAACCAGGATTGTAGCTTAGCAAATAATAATAATAATAATAATAATAATAATAATAATAATAATAATAATAATAATAATATTCTTTACTGGTGCTATTTAAACAGTTAAAATCTATGGTTAAGTGAAAATTTAACAATACATCAAGGTCGAGGAACTTCTTAAAAATGAATATGAACCTTTTGTTGGAAGTGAAAATACCTCTAAACGAAAAAAACTTATTACCAGTTTGCTCCTACAGATATTCATAAAAAATTTAGCTGCCGTAGTCAGATGGCTTTAACAACATAAAAATTATCAAAATAAAATGTTTGTAGTACCATACCATTGCACTGTTATCCCTTAAAAGGTATTTGCTTATTATAATGATATAAAATGTAATGGAGAACATCGTCTTTAATTTGGAAACCCTTTGAAAATCTCCAATTATATATCTACTTTAATAAATAATAAGTAACAAGGGAATTATGGTATCAATATTTCATGGAACTCATAACTTCAAATATGCCAAACAGACGACATTTTAATTATTCATAATACAATAAAAAAGATTTGGTTATAAAATACCACTTAAATTTTGCGTACTGTGGTTGCTGTTGAGAGAGAGAGAGAGAGAGAGAGAGAGAGAGAGAGAGAGAGAGAGAGAGATTATGCGCTACGCTAAGACTGATTTATGAGAGGCTTTCGAAAGACACGTGGTGAAACGTTACGGGCACGAATCTCCCATAAAAAGGGCGGAAGAATAAGATGCTTACCATAAATCGGTTAATCCAACAACAAAAGGTTGAAACAGAAGCTCCTTCCCTGGCCACCCCAACGCCCACTACCGCTTTAAAGCTGCCCACAAAAAAAAAAAAAAAAAAAAAAAAAAAAAAAAAAAAAATTACATTAACTTGCATAGGAAAGATTTTTCATTTCGTTAGGATGTGCGTAAGAGTGTGGCTTACGAAGAACAGTTCCAAGGCCAAAAACTGGATGACTGATTGAATTTTCTGGCACTGCAATTGTAGAAGCTAATAATGGCATTCAATGCTTCAAATGTACATCTAAAGAGAGGGTCAGGTCAATCTAACGACGATAACAGACATTGCATTCTCAAAAAAAAAAAAATAAATAAAATAAATAAATAAATGAATAAATAAAAAATTATACATTATTCTGAGTATTTAATAATAATGCTTCCTGTAAGTACACTTAGATTAACCAGTATTCCTATATCCCATTGAGCAAAAGCCTTCATTGTTTTAGTAATTTTTCTTAACAATTGCAGGAATTGGAAGGTTATTCACGTACTTGAATTCCAATATACTTAGTACCTCATTCTTCAAAGTCCATTAACGACATTATATATATATATATATATATATATATATATATATATATATATCTATATATCTATATATATATATATATATATAGATATATAGATATATATATATATATATATATATATATATATATATACATATATATAATATATATATACACATATATACACATCAAAATCCATTAATAACATTATATATACTGTATATATACACACTCACACAGACACACACATACATGTATATAGGTACGCTTTACACTGTTATTAACACAAACAATAATAAGTTTTATCTTAACACTTTTTGAGGATTAACCACCATAATTAATTAACAAGAATTGTATGGCAAATTAACATAAAATGTACACTCATTCCATCAAACCCTAAAAGAATTTAAGAGTTTTGCATTAAAACTTCTGAATTTTGTAAGATTTTCAACAATCAAATTACAGTTTTATCTATAAAAGTAAAACAAAACGACTACCATCTAAAAAAAATGCGCCAAAAAGCTCATTCAAAAAGGGTAAAAATAGTAACAACTTCATATCATTAATGACTAAAAATCTATACTGGATCCTAAACCCAATTTTCTTACATAATGCGTCCTTAATACCACAAATAAGGGCAACTCGTATTTTTATATAGGGTGGTTAATCTGAGATAATGGAACGAGCGATCGGAGTTGATCTGGTATTTACAAGTGAATAACAAAATAAACTCATTAACGTGATTCGCATATCTGAATAAACTCGGGATTTATACAATGATTTGTCATCAGAAGAGGGAAAGTGAATCCAGAAAAAGTGCCAGGATTAACGAGGGATCAAATTTTAAAACAACGAAAATAATCGTGATGATTACACTGGTTATTTATCTTTCACGAATTTTAACAATAATATTAATGGTAGCGATAATATTAATGTCAATAACATTAATGGTAATGATAAAGTAATCAATAATTACGAAAAAAACAAGCAGTGTCAGAGAAGGCAAACACCGCCCATCGCTACCGTTATTATTATTATTATTATTATTATTATTATTATTACTTGCTAAGATACAACCCTAGATGGAAAAAGCAGCATGCTATAAGCCCGGGGGTTCAACAGGGAGAATAGTCCAGTGAGGAGAGGAAATTAACAGAGTTGTAGTAAAACAATATATTCTGCCCTTTCTGGTCACCGTGACCCTGACCTTGAACCTATGAGAACCAAATTTCAATGGGGTCTATTGTGTGTCATAGTGCAACTCTCCAGAAAATCTCAAGTAAATCGGTTTAGTAGTTTTTGCGTAATTTTGCTAAAAAAGAAACAATGAAATACACATACAAGGAAATCTACCAAAAACCATACCCTTCACCCACCTAGGTGAGGTCAACATAATAATAATAATGATGATAATAATAATAATAATAATAATAAACAATAAAAACAAGACAACAAATCAATAACCCGTTATTCAACTATCATGTATTTAACAACCTAAACAACAACAACAACAACAAAAACAAAATTAACAATAATAATAATAATAATAATAATAATAATAATAATAATAATAATAATGGTGAGGATGATACCGATCTAATTAATGATTATGACAATAACCAGGAAAATACTACTACTACTACTACTACTACTACTAATAATAATAATAGTAATAATAAAAATAAAATAGGAAAAATAAGAGAAAACCACTAAATATAAATAACCCCAATTTATCGAAACGAACTTAGTGAGCAAAGCCTTCAAGGGGATAAGAAAAAAAAAAGAACCCTCATTACTAAGGCATAACCACTGATAAACATGGCCTCATTAACGCCAGAAAATAACCTTCACGAGTAAGGCTGTTTGTTACCCACTTTTCCACCTCTTACTTCCCTAAGCGACGAGGTGGGAATATTATGAACACTGCCCCATACGTTACCACCTTTACAATAAGCCTTTTAAGGGGCTTGTTGTTGTTGTTGTTGTTGTTGTTGTTGTTGTTGGTAGTGGTGGTGAAGCCGAGGATGTTTTTTATGATGATTATTTCCGGAGGATTAAAAAAGGGTACGAGAGGAAACTCGGGGACCTGCCTGGCAGGTTTAAATGTAAATATTTTTAAGGGGTTCTTTCAATGTATTGGTGAAGTAATATTACGCAGGAGATTCTCTCTCTCTCTCTCTCTCTCTCTCTCTCTCTCTCTCTCTCTCTCTCTCTCTCTCTCTCTCTCTCTCTCTATGCCTGATATTTTATGCACACATGTATATAAATATATAAATAAATCTACACACACACACAAACATATATATATATATATATATATATATATATATATATATATATATATATATATATATATATATACACATATAACATTTGAACACATACTTATACACAAGTTTTACAGCCAAGGAGGTTGAATTGTTATTACCCTCATCTTAATTTTTTTTTCTGAGTAAGAGAAGTATTATACCTAAATTACTTCATTATTTATGGCGTCAACACCACTCATATTTTTTTTTTTTACTATTATAGTCTCATTTTGCCCGTTTTACCCAATCTGGCATCTTCAGTCCGTGTTTAAAGATACAGTATACAGTAGATATAGCACCATTGCGTCAGATATGTTCTAAACATCCCTACGTTCTTTATTTTTCTCGCTGGATAATTCTGATGCTATTTCAGAAACGTTTTTACAGTTTCTGCCTTTAATATCTAAAAGTATCTTCAATAAATCAACTTTCCTTCCATGGAAGATGACGTAGCAGTGCAATGACAATAGTTCTTTCCGTTATACAACCATTCCTCTCGGTAAGGGTAGAAGAGAGACTAGCTATGGTAAGCAGCTCTTCTAAGAGAAAGACACTCCAAAATCAAACCGTTGTTCTCTAGTCTTGGGTAGTGCCAGCCATACTGTACCCTTCACTTAATAAGGCGATTTTAGTTCTTAATTTGGTATGCAATTCTCTTTATATTCACGTAATATTAACATTGAACAACAACCAATCCTCTATTGGCATTGGCATTCCTGTTTGCCAATTTTCACAACCGATTCTTCCACACTAATTTTGTTAAAGTATTTATGGTTTATATAGAATATATTTATTTCAATGTTGTTACTGCTTTAAAAATATTTCATTTTTCCTTGTTTCCTTCCCTCACTGGGCTATTTTCCCTGTTGGGGGTCCCTGGGCTTATAGCATCTTGCTTTTCCAACTAGGGTTGTAGCTTAGCAATTAATAATAATAATAATAATAATAATAATAATAATAATAATTCCTTTATCTTCACAAGAATTCATATGTAACCAGTATGAAATAGTAGCTCTCTGAAACATTACGTTATCCATTTTTTTTTTCATGTGTGAGCAGTAAGCTTTATTAGTTTCAAAGCTCTCATTAATTATTCTTTAAATTCATATTCCTTACTTGGGAATCTTTGAAGATAGTGTCCTGTCCCAATGGCCCTTATCAAAAGAAGTATGACTTAGTCTAGAACTTCATTAATTACAAAATGGTTTGTTATGAAAAATGGAAGAAAAGGCAGTTTATGTTATTTCATGGTATTCTAAAGTTATAGTGAAATGATAAAAAAAAAAATAGTTTTTTTATATCTTGTTACACCAAAATATTTCAGGACTCGATGGAAATACATGATTCGATTACCTTATGGGTTTGGAATTGTCGACAGGCCCTGAAACAATCAGCATATTTTGGGCAGTACCATTTTACACAGATTCAACAAAAGTATATATTGTTACAATACACAAACATTAACCCCCTTTTTATGCCAAGAAAAAGCTTTCCTTTAACTATTTATCTCTTAATGCGAATTAAAGTAATACTCTATATATATATACATATATATATATGTATGTGTATATATATATATATATATATATATATATATATATATATATATATATATATATGTATATATATATATATATATATATATAAGTGATATAATAAATAAATTTGCCAATAGAAATAATGAAACACTTGAGTCGGTAACAAACGTAATAGTAGGAATAAAGAAGGCATTAAAAGACACCACCAGGAGATGAGATGATGGCCTCACAACTGATTTAATAATAGATGGAGGAGATTTCATGGTAGTAAAACTCGCTGAAATTTACGCAAAATGTCAGTAAGAATGCTTTATACCTGTAGCTTAAAAAGAACTTATTCATTATTATAATTCACAAAAAGGGAGACACTAAAGACCTAAAAAAATACTGCCCGATAATTTTACTCCAAGTAATATATATACTAGTTACAAATACCATATTAGGCCAAATAGAAAGAGCGCTAGACTTAAATGAACCAAGAGAGCAAGCAGGATTTAAAAGTGGGTTTAAAACAACTGACCATATCCTTATAATAAACCAACCAATGAAAAAACCAACAGAGTATGAAGAATCACTATGTATGGCATTTAGAGACTATGAGAAAGTTTTGATTCTGTTTAAACTTCAGCAGTAATGAAAACACTTCAGAGACAAGGAATATATGAACCACATGTTAGAACACTTGAAGATATCTATACTAGAAGTACAGCAATCCTAAAACTACATAAAGATAGTGAGAAAATTCCGATTGAGAAAGGAGTTAGGCAGGGAGACCATACCTCTCCTAAATTATTCACAGCATGCTTAGAAAAAGTTTTTTAAATCTAGATTTGGAAAATATAGGAAATAATATTAATGGGGGAATACCTTAACAACTTGAGATTTGCAAATAACATAGTTCTGTTTAGTGAACCATGGGAGAAATTGCAAAAGATGATATAAGATTTGAAATGCAGGACTGAAAACGAATGTGTAAAACTAAGATATCGTTAAATTAAAATGCAGAGAGACAACAATTAAGGGTTATGGACGATCCTCAAGAAATTGTTTATGAATATACATACTTAGGACAGCCAGTAAGTGTTTCCCAAGGACACGAGACTGTAATTAAAAGAAGGGTAAGCATGGGATGGAGAGCTTTTGGTAAACGAAATGAGATTATGAAATGTAAAATGCCACTTACTCTAAAAAGAAAAGTAGTTGATCAGTTGGTCCTACCAGTATTAACTTATGCAGCAGAAACTTGGGGTCTTACTAAGGTCTTAAAACATAAACTAGTTACAACTTAAAGAGCTATGGAAAGAATAATGACGTGAATAAAACTAAGCGACAGGAAAAGAGCAACAAGGATACGTGAGCAAACTAAAGTAGAGGATATTCTTAGAACATGTAAGAAAAAGATATGGACATGGGCAGGACATATAATGAGAATGCCAGATAATAGATGGTCATTAAGAATAAGAGAACGGGCCCTTAGAGATTAAAAAAGCAGGGAAAGGAAGAAAAAATGATGGATTGACAAACTAAGAAAGTTTCCGGGTGTGGACTGGCATAGAAGACCCTAAAGAGATGCAAGTAGAATGAAATATCCGAGGCCTTTGTTCAGCAGTGGACAAGTAACGGCTGATGATATATATATATATATATATATATATATATATATATATATATATATATATATGTGTGTGTGTGTGTATATATATATATATACATATATATATATATATATATATATATATATATATATATATATATATATATATCTTTGAGAGAGAAGTATAACTGTACATATGTCAATAATACAAATGATTCGTGTTAGCTTTCCATAACTCTGCAAAGAATCCTGAACTGAACATCCAGTCAACCTAATAGCTCGCCCTCATTATAGGGCAGAAGTGTCGTTATAAACCAAATCCGTAATCACTTATAGGGCAATAAATACCAATTCCATTAACTTCTTAATCCATTTTTATTCTCTTTATGCAACGAAAATATTTGCTAAAGAATTACACTCGAGGCCATTAAATACAACGCACTAACTCCTAAGGAATCAGAGGATGTAATTAGTTTCATATCCTTTAATTGGTTTTTGTTGTAGTTAAAGAGTCATTTCAAATTAGCCGAGAGTTTCCATCCTTCTGAAACTTAGTGTATCTTCAGTTAAAGTAACGAGCAGTCTAAAAGAATGGATCGTGGTTGGGGGGGGGGGGGTCAAGCTGAGCCTTATTGCTGAAGAGAATATCTGGCTCATTTACGTTATACTGGTATTACAACTTTCA
>NC_090737.1:15007339-15017339 GCF_036898095.1 Palaemon carinicauda
AGAGGAAATTTCCTCTATGGTCACTATACACGCAAACTAATGCCTGTAATTATCCTCTATGAACGCTAATGAAAATTCCTGAAGAGAGGGAATGATTAATATAATGCTGACAATGTTATCTCCAATGATTTTCTTGAATTTATATCGAACTAGCTTTACAATGACAAAGGTAATCGAGAAAATGACATAGGCTATGGCTAAAATATTGAAACTAGGACTAAATAATTGCAAAAAAAAATCCTTCTTTTCAGATTCAGTTCGTTGCTATGGTAACTAAAGTCAACCAGTCTATTTACAATGCTGACGAAATATTAACTTAATAATTTCCACTCTTTTTCTTTGAATACTGTAACTCTCTTTCTGCAAATCTCTTTTATAATCATGAATTGAAAATTGGGTTTTGTGAGGACAAAAGCTCTGCTACATTTAAACTTATTGTAAAACAAATGTTATAATTCATTCACTCTTTTATTTTGTGACTATATATCAGTCAGGGCTTTACAGATGTGTTTGAGGTCTGGGTTCCAAACAATTTCACGTTTCATCTTTCCAGATGTTGTGTATGCTACTTTTACTTACTAAGAAATATATGAAATAATTCATATTTTTCTTACTTTTTTATTCTGAAATCGTTGTATTTTCTAAATATTTCCTTCTAGGATATAACCAGATATTTTTGTCTAACTGTAAAAGTCAAACGGCCTTAAAAGTCTGATTATCCTTTTTTTAGCCACGAGTAGAAAATGAAAAGCAAAGCAAGAGAAATTTAATGGAGTCGAGTTACAATTTTACATGAAAATCCAATTAATGAATAAGTGTATTAGTGTATTGACCTGTAACACTTATCCCCAGATACTTTCACATTCCCTTCCCTTCCACTTTCTGACTCTATTTCTTCATCTTGATTTAATATTCTTCATTGATTATCGGTTTCGAAAGCCGGGTGTATCCTTATTCATATGTATGAAAATTTTTCATGTGAAGCGGGATTCTATATGAAGGGACCGGCCCCTTCTGAAAAGAGAGAGAGAGAGAGAGAGAGAGAGAGAGAGAGAGAGAGAGAGAGAGAGAGAGAGAGAGAGAGAGAGAGAGAGAGGAAGTGGAAGAAAAACGATTAACTGAAAATTTATCAGGACGTCATCATCATCATCATCTCCTCCTACGCCTATTGACGCAAAGGGTCTCGGTTAGATTTCACCAGTCGTCTCCATCTTGAGCTTTCAATTGAATACTTCTCCATTAAGCATCTCCTACTTCGCGCTTTATAGTCCTCAGCCATGTAGGCCTGGATGTTCCAACTCTTCTAGTGCCTATTAGGACAAGTCTCTTATCAAATTCTGGTTGTAGATTGTAATTTTGTTTTCCTTATCATATATGGATATTTGCACCGAAAGCTAAAATCTGTAAGTCTTCCCTTTTTTCACTTCTGCTTTTCCATTTAGGTCTTACGCGAAAATCAGAAAATTAACCACTGTGAAGAAGCAAACGAGCGAAATCTTGCCTGTTCAGTTCAACGAGAAAAAATAATAAATGACCAAGAGCAAAAGACGGAAAAAGAAAAAAGAATAAATAAATTAGAAGTCACTTTTGCAAGAGGGGCATGGAGGAGGAGGTGATGATGAGGGGGGTGGGATGGGAGGGGGGAAAACTTACGAGGTTCAATTGGCGTAATAACGATGGAATAGACAACCCGTGTAAAAGCCTGGAAATGGAGGAAACAAAACGGGAGTTAAAAGACAAATAAAAGAGATGCACAAAAGTTCCCGCGAAAGAAGCCAGGAAAAACTTTTTTTTTTTTTATAGACGGCGGGAAATAACTCGACCGGCCGTGAAATGACGGCTCTGGACAGGGTTGGTTGCCTCTTGTTTCAGCACCAAGACAAACAAACACAAGCGTTCGCTCACAAGTACGACAAAAGAAAAAGAAAAAAACATCACCGACTCGTTATAGACGTTTCGGTAAAAGCTCACTTTACACATGCCGGTCATTACTGTTTTCTCATTGGAATTCTTACTGCCTCTGTCTTTTCCTTACTCCCTTACCTCAGTGGTCTTCAACCTCGTTTGTTCCATGCAACCCTTTCAATACATGTCAGAATGTTATTCCCGCTCTTTCTAGACTTGTGCGTCTCACGGTGTGTATTCTAAATAATTCTCTCTCTCTCTCTCTCTCTCTCTCTCTCTCTCTCTCTCTCTCTCTCTCTCTCTCTCTCTATATATATATATATATATATATATATATAATATATATATATATATATATATATATATATATACTGTATATATACAGTACTGTATATACATACATACATATATATATATATATATATATATATATATATATATATATATATATATATATATATTTCCGGTCACTCCCAGCATCATTTCCAAACGTATAACTTCAGTTTCTCCCTGTCCATTGGGTAAGGTGTCGAGAGATTAGTCATACCCTGTAATAGGGAGTGCGCGTGTGTGCATATATATCTAAATACTTAACCGTTATTTTTGACGGGTCGCATACACTAGTATACATACAATTTTCAAAAATCCTTTTATTATTTTCTATATTCATACATAAACATTTAGAATATTGGATTAATCGTATGGTGCTCCTCGGGGAGCTTAAGGGGAATATAATAATCAACAATGGAGCAGTTTCAGTTTGCCAACTTGTGGTAACCCCCCCCCCCCCCCGGTGAAAAGAAATTCAACAATCGAGCAGTTTGAGTTTGCCCCTGTGAAAACCTGAAATTACTCCCCAGGTTGAGAACCCCTGTCTTACCTCAATGAGTTACTCGACCATAGGGCGTGGAGTAATGGATCCTGGGGTAAGTTTAACCTTTATATTTACAAAAGGAAATAATCTACCATTTTCTTATTAACAAGAAAAGCAATTGGTTAAATCAAACAAGCTTACTTAAGGATGAGGCAAAAATCTTCTTTAACCCTTTCACTGCCAGCGGTGAACTCAACAAAGCTTCTGATGTAGCAAAATGTTTCAAGACCACACAAATCCATCTTAGTGGATATTTATTGAGAAGCTCTCACCAAGGCCTTTCCAATGAATCCCAACATACTTTGTTTCGGGTGATTTTGAAATATGTTTCCCTTTTTCAAATTTTGTCTAAGTTACCAATGGCAGTGAACGGGTTAATCATAGCTAAATAACTGATATACCGGTATATATATATATATATATATATATATATATATATATATATATATATATATATATATATATATATATATAGTGAGAAAAGTGAAGTAGAGCGGAATGAGTTCTGGAGTGAATTAACTAGGTGTGTAGAAGGACTGGGTAGAAGGAATTATGTAGTTGTTATGGGTGACTTAAATGCTAGAGTGGGTGCTGGAGAGGTAGAAGGTGTCATTGGGAAATATGGCGTACCAGGTGAAAATGAGAGTGGTGAGAGACTGGTAGATATGTGTGTTGAACAAGAGATGGTAATAAGTGCTAGCTTTTTTAAAAAGAAAGATAAAAATAAGTATACATGGGTAAGAGTGGCAAATGGAAGAGTAGTAGAAAGGGCATTAATGGATTATGTGTTGGTAACAAAAAGAATGTTTGGAAGATTGAAAGACGTGCACGTGTTTAGGGGTATGGCTAACGGTATGTCTGATCATTTTTTGGTGGAAGGAAAATTGGTTGTAGCAAAAGAGTGGGGGAATAGAGTAGGTGGATGTAAAAGGGAGCTAGTGAGGGTTGAAGAGCTAATAAAACCGGGGGTAAAAAGTAAGTATCAGGAAAGGTTGATAATGGCATATGACGAGGTGAGAGTAAGAGAAACTGGTAATTTAGAGGAGGAGTGGAAGTTAGCAAAAGAAAATTTTGTTGGGATTGCAAGTGATGTATGTGGCAAGAAGGTTGTTGGAGGCAGCATGAGGAAGGGCAGTGAATGGTGGAATGAAGGAGTGAAGGTAAAAGTGGAAGAGAAAAAGAGGGCTTTTGAAGAATGGCTGCAGAGTAATAGTATAGAGAAGTATGAAAAATATAGAGAGAAAAAGGTGGAAGTAAAGCGCAAGGTACGTGAGGCAAAGAGGGCAGCTGACCTGAGGTGGGGTCAGGGACTGGGTCAGTCATATGAAGAGAATAAGAAGAAGTTTTGGAAAGAAGTGAAGAGAGTAAGGAAGGCCGGCGCAAGAATTGAAGAGACAGTGAAAGATGGAAATGGAAGGTTGTTAAAAGGAGAGGAGGTAAGGAAAAGGTGGGCGGAATATTTTGAAAGTTTGCTGAATGTTGAGGATGATAGGGAGGCAGATATAATTGCGGTTCCAGGTGTTGAGGTGCCAGTGATGGGAGATGAGAATGAGAGAGAGATTACAAGAGAGGAAGTGAGGAGAGCACTAGATGAAACGAGAGTAGGAAAAGCATCGGGTATGGATGGTGTGAAAGCTGAGATGTTGAAGGAAGGGGGTGTGACTGTACTTGAATGGTTGGTGAGATTGTTTAATGTGTGTTTTGTGTTGTCAATGGTACCAGTAGATTGGGTCTGTGCATGTATTGTACCACTATATAAGGGTAAGGGAGATGTGCATGAGTGTTGTAATTCAAGAGGTATTAGTTTGTTGAGTGTAGTTGGAAAAGTGTATGGTAGAATACTGATTAATAGGATTAAGGATAAAACAGAGAATGCAATCTTGGAAGTACAGGGTGGTTTTAGAAGAGGTAGGGGTTGTATGAATCAGATTTTTACAGTTAGGCAGATATGCGAGAAATATTTAGCAAAAGGTAAGGAGGTGTATGTTGCGTTTATGGATCTGGAGAAAGCATATGATAGAGTTGATAGGGAAGCAATGTGGAATGTGATGAGGTTATATGGAGTTGGTGGAAGGTTGTTGCAAGCAGTGAAAAGTTTCTACACAGGTAGTAAAGCATGTGTTAGAATAGGAAATGAGGTGAGCGATTGGTTTCCGGTGAGAGTGGGGCTGAGAGAGGGATGTGTGATGTCGCCGTGGTTGTTTAACTTGTATGTTGATGGAGTGGTGAGAGAGGTGAATGCTAGAGTGCTTGGACGAGGATTAAAACTGGTAGGCGAGAATGATCATGAATGGGAGGTAAATCAGTTGTTGTTTGCGGATGATACTGTACTGGTAGCAGACACAGAAGAGAAGCTTGACCGACTAGTGACAGAATTTGGAAGGGTGTGTGAGAGAAGGAAGTTGAGAGTTAATGTGGGTAAGAGTAAGGTTATGAGATGTACGAGAAGGGAAGGTGGTGCAAGGTTGAATGTCATGTTGAATGGAGAGTTACTTGAGGAGGTGGATCAGTTTAAGTACTTGGGGTCTGTTGTTGCAGCAAATGGTGGAGTGGAAGCAGATGTACGTCAGAGAGTGAATGAAGGTTGCAAAGTGTTGGGGGCAGTTAAGGGAGTAGTAAAAAATAGAGGATTGGGCATGAATGTAAAGAGAGTTCTATATGAGAAAGTGATTGTACCAACTGTGATGTATGGATCGGAGTTGTGGGGAATGAAAGTGATGGAGAGACAGAAATTGAATGTGTTTGAGATGAAGTGTCTGAGGAGTATGGCTGGTGTATCTCGAGTAGATAGGGTTAGGAACGAAGTGGTGAGGGTGAGAACGGGTGTAAGAAATGAGTTAGCGGCTAGAGTGGATATGAATGTGTTGAGGTGGTTTGGCCATGTTGAGAGAATGGAAAATGGCTGTCTGCTAAAGAAGGTGATGAATGCAAGAGTTGATGGGAGAAGTACAAGAGGAAGGCCAAGGTTTGGGTGGATGGATGGTGTGAAGAAAGCTCTGGGTGATAGGAGGATAGATGTGAGAGAGGCAAGAGAGCGTGCTAGAAATAGGAATGAATGGCGAGCGATTGTGACGCAGTTCCGGTAGGCCCTGCTGCTTCCTCCGGTGCCTTAGATGACCGCGGAGGTAGCAGCAGTAGGGGACTCAGCAGTATGAAGCTTCATCTGTGGTGGAAATGTGGGAGGTTGGGCTGTGGCACCCTAGCAGTACCAGCTGAACTCGGCTGAGTCCCTGGTTAGGCTGGAGGAACGTAGAGAGTAGAGGTCCCCTTTTTGTTTTGTTTCTTGTTGTTGTCGGCTACCCCCCAAAATTGGGGGAAGTGCCTTTGGTATATGTATGATGATGATGTATATATATATGAGAGAGAGAGAGAGAGAGAGAGAGAGAGAGAGAGAGAGAGAGAGAGAGAGAGTTAATACTTTCTTTGCTGACGATGTATTTGTTCGCCATGGGTCAATAATGCCCAGTGGCCTTTAGCAACCAATTATGAAACCCCGTTTGTACAGAGAGCTATAACCTGAACGACAAGGCTTAATACCAAACCAGGATATGACTATTAACAAACGCATCTAGGTCTCTAGGCCTAATGTTAAGCCTATATACATAGGTAAAATTCTTAATAGTATTTCTTTTTGAAGTGTGAGAAAACATTCATCAAGGTAATAGACTCAAGCCAGGTATATATGTGGCATGTGAATGAAGAAAATATCAGTCTAGAAAAGAGAAAAGAGGAAGTCATTATACTGTACAGTATCCTTACTACGGTGTACATGACTTTATCTGGAAAAAAAAACGAATACCGATAATGTGTGCCTTTGTTATCTAGTTATTTTCAAGTTTTTATAGTTTATATATGAAAGATTTATTTTAGCGTTATTATTGTTCTTAAACTTCTCTTGTAGTTTTTCCTTATTTCCTTTCCTCACTGAGCTATTTTCCCCGTCGGAGCCCCTGGGCTTATAGCATCCCGATTTTCCAGCTATGGTTGTAGCTTACCAAGTAATAATAATAATAATAATAATAATAATAATAATACAAGTGAGCTTCATTTATGAAAAATCTTATTTTCACCCTCTCCTCTTGTTTACTTGTCTAGTTCTTATGCATAAATCTACTTGTGTTTACTTCAAGTGAATATTTTCCTAACTTGACCACATGTTAAAAAGCTGTTACTTTTTTTCAGAAATAGAAAAGATATTGACACAGATATACTTCCATAAAAAAATTTAATTCGAAGGTACGGTTATGTATCAACTAGACACAAAATCACAACGTGTAATGTTAAGAACTTGATTGAAAGAAAAAAAAATCGGAAATTCACCTTTCCAGATATGAGTTTGTAAGAAACTATAAAAAGCGGAATCATTTTGGGAAACACTGCATAGCTCATTAACGTTGAAATGACTGTATTTAATGTTATAACGCCAGGCAAATTTTTAAAATGAAATACACTGATTCTGTAGAAATTATCGGTACTAATTATCGTTCAGGGAAGCTAAAAAATGTAGGTAATTTCATTTTACACACACACGCACAAAAAAAAAAAAAAAAAAAAAAAAAAAAAAAAAAAAAAAAAAAAAAGGGAAATTTTGCTGAATAAATAAGCGCTTAATACCTGGTACCAATAGGTAGGTATTGAAGAAGACGAAGAAAACTATCAAATTTTAAATGTATTCGTTTGAAATAACTAGTCCCGAGGACTATCATTCGTTAACATCTGCTCAAGGCAGGATTTATCAGCTATGTTCTTTCTGTAGCTCTCCTTACGTAAGATCGTAAATAATAGTTAATTTCGCATAGCGTAGCATTAACGATGTAAGCTGCTATCAGAGATCAAAGGTCAAGGTTAAGGTACTAGTCACGCCACGGCAATAACGCAAGTCTTAAGAATGAACGTTTATGACCAAGATGGAAACGTTAAGAAAGAAATTTCATCATCTCCTCTTACACCTATTGTCGCAGAGGGCCTAGGTTAGATTTCGCCAGTCATCTCTATCTAGAGCTTTTAATTCAATACTTCTCCATTCATCATCTACTTCGCGCTTCATAGCCCTCAGCCATGTAGGCCTGGCCCTTCCAACACTTCTATTGCCTTGTGGAGGCCATCTGAACGTTTGAAAGAAATTTACTTATAAAAAAAACTTGTTTGTATAAACGGCCAAATTACATGACATTTATCATAACTATAATTATCTGAAGTAAGGAACGGAATAAAGTAATCGGTCAGCCTACCTCGGTACAAAAAAAAAGAAAAAGAAAAAAAAGAAAAAAAAAGTGGCAGTTATGGGTGACCTCATAAAATATAAACTACCTAAAGGATTGTTAAGAACACAATGATCAAGAACACAGCTGTTTCATTATTCTGCTCGGAATGGAAAAGACAATTGTCTGACTCTGATTGACATAAAATCTAAAACGACAATCTTCTGAATACAATATCAATGACGAAGTATTACGTTTACAAGTGGAAACTTCGTCTGACATCTTGTATAAAACTGCTCAAGTCATGAGCTTAATTTAGTTCATTCAAATCTCACGAACAAAAAGCGCCAGGGTCATGTATAAAGAAGGAAAATTTTCGTTGTTAATAATAATAATAATAATAATAATAATAATAATAATAATAATAATAATAATAATAATACCTTTATATATACTGATACTAGTAGTATAATAAGAGTATCAATAATAACAAAACAGATAATAACCAAAGAATCCAAGACTAAAATACAAGATCAGAAAAGATACTTTTATCCCTGAAACTTAACAGCCAGACTCTTTATGAGTTTTGTGTTTCTTTATCTTGTAGTCTATCGTAGTCGTTAATTATCTGCTAATATCTAAGAGGATTGGCGAAGGCCGATGTTTTCTTGTAAACAGATCATTCTACCTTATTGGATGTTTCTGGCCTTGGGGTCCCTCGTTTTTACTTGACTCTTCTCTCTGTCTATCTGCCTGTCGTATTAATCTTCTCTTCAACTTTTCCTAATCTCATGATCCATCGTTTTCTATGTCGGAAGAAAAGGACTTCTAGAAGCAGACCTTCGAGGGAATGATACACCATTTCCTCCAAGAAGTAGAACTTAACCCTCTATGGGATACTTATCTGAAGCCCCTCCCCTCCTCCAAGGATGCAAGCAAAAATATGGAAATAACTATCTAGACAAAAATACACTAAATATAAGAGGTTTGAAATTTATGTAGTACAATTCAAATATGATAAAAAGAACAGAATTCAACAAAATGCTATTTAGCATTTTTTTTTGTTGGACAGGCTGACATAAGTCTTTATATAGTTTATATATGACATACCTGTTTTGATGTTACTTTTTAAAAATATTTTATTGTTAATTTTTTCTTATATCGTTTATTTATTTCCTTATTTCCTTTCATCACTGGGCTATTTTTCCCTGTTGGAGAACTTGGACTTATAGCATCTTGCTTTTCCAACTAGGGTTCTAGCTTGGCTAGTAATAATAATAATAATAATAATAATAATAATAATAATAATAATAATAATAATAAGCCTTTACATTTCCTCTATCATCCCTGAGATGCCTTCCCAACTATAAAGGCCAAGGAAAGCAAACAGGAGAGTCAATGATAGAGAACCGCACGTTATACTGTACATAAACAAACATCACAGTAATACGGATGATTCACAAGATAGTTTGGTTTAGGATTTGTAAGAAAGTTATGAATGAGCATTGCAAGAGTAGGAATATAGCGGTAGAAATGTGAGTACTTAGAAATACATACAATTTTATATTGAATAATCTCATGCATATACAGTATATATATATATATATATATATATATATATATATATATATATATATATATATATTATATATATATAATTATATATAACATATATAAATATAATATATATATATATAAATAAATATATAAATATAATATATATATATATATATATATATATATATATATATATATATATATATATATATATATACACACATCCTTTATTCAAGCTAACATAAATGTGCGCGCGCGGTACAGAAAGAGAGAGAGAGAGAGAGAGAGAGAGAGAGAGAGAGAGAGAGAGAGAGAGAGAGAGAGAGAGAGAGAGAGAGAGTTCTGTTTATGAGTAAAATCCTTCAGTTCTCTGTTGACCAAATGTTTTCAACCGCCTCCCATTTATAGTTTTAACTCGATTTTTTTTATTCGGTTATTTGTTTTGTTCTCTTCAACAACCCTC
>NC_090737.1:15022339-15029903 GCF_036898095.1 Palaemon carinicauda
AGAACACTTCTCGTGTTCTCCAGCCACATATACTCATCTTCTATGTGCTGCTCACAGTTGTGGCGTCTAAGAGAGGTCACAGAAGTAGCTGGGATCATTTGCCCTTTGACAGAAGAAGCAACAGGACGTACATCCGTGTAATATTCTGGTAGAGGCTCAACCGTCTTTGATCCAGTATCACGCCCAGTGAGAGCAATGCTACGATCCACTCCCTCATCTGCACACGTTGGGTGTTGAAAAAGCGAGATTCCTGTTCCATGGAATGAATTCTTGGCTGTGGTGGCACTTGGGTTGTGGTCAATGTTGTCCACAGCCGCAGTTGTGAACACATTGCTACGCAGGGTAGGCGGGCAGACCACTTCCTCTATGCGGTACAGCTGACACACGCTGTTTCCCATCTGGGCAGAAAGACGTAGGACTCTGTCATATGAGATGCTTAGGCCCAGAGAGAAGAGCTTGTCCACAAGTCCTCTCTTGCGTGTTTCAGCATACAGCATCAGCCCAACATAGGTTGGAAGAGGAGTTTCTTGAGACGTACTGTGTCTGACAGCTGGAGGCTCCTGTGTCTTGGTTGCTCCCTGCTTCCGACTTTGCTTGACACTGTTGAACTTGAGAAGCTGCGCAATGGAAAGAGCTGCTTGTGTTGAAGAGGAATGGCTTTGATTCTTGATGGTGGGGCCATCCAGCACCATATTTACCATTGCAACTAGTACGTTTGGCACAGAGTCCTCCTGACAGCCGCCCGGGAATGATCCACGGAATTGGTAAGTGTCTTCAAACATATATCGACGAACTATCTGTGCAGCACGCGCAAGGTGAACTGCCTCAGTGTCACAGTCTTGCTCGCAGGCTTTGCCTAGCGCTTCACCAATGTCTTCATCAAACGCTAGTAAAACATCTCGGCCTTTGCTGTGGGATCTCAGGCCTGGTATCTGGGCTAACAGGCGCTCTTTCAGCCTTGTGCTATTAACTTTCTGGCACAAAACAACCCCGAGCTGTTCCATTCTTGTTGTGTATAGCTTTACAAGTTCTGCGAGTCTGAAGACTGGGGTGGTGCCCTCTTCTAGGTGGGTTTCCTCGATATACAGGACCAGTTCAGCCAGTACGATTCTTGACATTACACCTTCATGGTCAGTTTTCTGCTCGGCTTCTACAGTGGTCTTTGCACGATAGTAAAGAGCCAACAAACACTTGGAATGGTACTTGGCCTCCAGAGCCACCATATCACCCATGCTGAGCCTGGCTATGAGTTCATTGTCCCCAACTTGCGCTGCACACTTCCGTACGCGTGTGTCCACCTGGAAGGTTGTTACTTCATGTAGGGTCTCTGTGCCAGACTTTCCACAGAAAAAGCAGGAGGTGCCGCTGGTAGTGGCTTCTGAAGAGTGTGTTCTGGCGCGCTTGGCCTGGACATTGTCAGTACTATCAAATGCTGAGCTGCTTGCGATGCGTCTCTTCTCTGCTCTTCGTAGCATTGTGTTATTGTATTTGAGCATACATGTTTTATGCCACTTGGCCTGGTGGGCAACCATTGTCGCCTCAACACCTTGTCCTTCATCTAGTCTCTGTAACTGAACAGTTCTTGGCAGTTCTCCAAGTTCATCAAATTTGACCAAGTTTGCAGCCATTGTCGTGTATCCACTCCCAGGGTCTCGGCGTTTAGACAGTACTGGGCAGACAAGTGACTCTGTTGTCTCCTCTTGACATACAAGACACAGCTTCCAGTTTGTCTCAGGAGGTGTTGTGGGAGTACGTTGCTCAAAAGTATCGACCAGTTGGAACTTCTTTGCCATGGCTGCAGTCTGGAACAACGCGTCTCTGATGTCAGGTGGTGCTGCTGCTGCCTCACCTGCAAAGACACAAAACACCACCATGTTACCACAAGTTACTACTACAAGCACCATGACTATCAACACTATACTATTACTGCAGCCGCCGTCACTGCCACCAACGCTGCCGCTGCAAAGTAAAATTCATTTTCTTGTGAAATGGTAGCCAAATTATTTGGTAAGCACAGAAGTATGTGTAATTGTACAATACTTATCACCTCTAGCACACTTATCACCTTTAGCATCCACAAAGACACAAATTATGGTACATATTCAATGACGCTAACGGTAAATAGCGGCCATTTTGAAAAATGGCCGCCAAATGTGCTACGGGGAGAATCTTGAATGCCTCCATATCCAAAATTGTTCAGAATGTATTAATCCACATGTGTGCCAATTTTGGTGCTTTTAGAACAATTTGAACAATTGGTTTCATATTCTTACTATGCCGCTGGGCTATAAGAAGGAGAAACCTCATTAGTATCTATACTTAAATCGAAAAGCTTATGTAGAAAATGTGTGTAGTGTACTGGAGCAGATCAATGTGAATTTAGAAGATATGTAAATATCGACTACAACAGCATTTAATACCGAATTCTACCTTGGGAAGGGCTCTATTGGTAGAGTCCTAGCAGGCATGGTTTCGGCTGAGTGGCTCGAGTTCAAATCTCTGCCCAGCCAGAAGCTATTACCATAAATGAATTCCGGTGGATATACCTTCCTAAGGTAGGATTCGGTATTAAATGACATTGTGGTTGATATTTACATTGATTAAAATCACGAGTGTTAGTGATATATATGGTGTTGAGCAATTAAAGTCCAAGTAAAATCCATGTGAAATTCGTAGATTATGTCCAAATATTTTTGGAGGACCCGTTGAATATTATGAGGGATGGAAGATTTTGATCACTGAAATAAATGTAAATGTAAATATAATTAATTTGTTAGGACGTAAACGGGAATAACGTTACATAAATAATGCCCCAACTGAGTTACTGGATACTATCTCAGTATGTATGGAAGAGTTTATAACATCAGGTTGGAGTCCTTTAATCATCATCATCATCATCATTATTATTATTATTATTATTATTATTATTATTATTATTATTATTATTATTATTATCATCATCATCATCATTAGCTAAGCTACAACCCTAGTTGGAAAAGCAACACACTACAAGCCCAGGGGCTCCAGCAGGGAAAAATAGTCCCTTGAGGAAAGGGACCAAGGAAATAAATAAACAATATAAGAAGTAATGATCTACCAAAACAAAACAATTCAAAAACAATAACAACATTAAAAATAGATTAAGATTAAGACCCGAATGCCTTGGGGCCAATAAATACTATTTTCACTCATCAGCTATATTTAACTGATTCATTTTGTTTATTTTAATGTACATCCACGACAATGTCATAAGTTATACCCTAATGCAACAGAATGTAAAGGAAATTCATATCCCAACCAAGCAGTTAAATCACTGGAACTTCGATAGTTCAAACAGTTTGTAAATGCCTTTCTGTTGAGCAAGTTGATGTAAGTTTTGTTTTTATAGTTTATAAGTGATTGATCTATTTTAATTATCACTGATCTTAAATTATTTCATGTATCTATTGATTACCTATTTATAAAATTTAGTTCATTTGCTATTCGCTTTTTTCTTTCCTCGCTGGGCTACTTTATCTGTTGAAGCCATTTGGGCTTGCAGCATCCTGCTTTTCCAAACAGGCTGGTAATAATAATAATAATAATAATAATAATAATAATAATAATAATCATCATCACCATGTCTGTCCTACTGATCAACTTTGAAAAATACTGGAAAATAACCATACACTTTTGCAAACCTTGAAAGACTTAAAATACAAAATACAGTTGAATTACTATTTTTTTTTTTTTTTTGTCAACATCTTATTTGATTTTCTATTGCATAAGATTTACCACTTTGGTCACTCCCGATATAATCATCTAATAAATGACCTCTCTTGACCCAGAACACGAATTATTGAATAAATCAAAACACCTCTCAATTATTGTTCAAAGATCTACTGTATTCTTCCTCTTTACCAACAACATCTAAAAATATTTACCCGATTCTATTTATTTAATCTTCATCTCACTTACAATCCTCTGTTAAATTAGATTACAACAAAAATGATAAAATTTCCCACCATTTGACAATAACTCAAATGGCTAATTACGTCCCCCGGAGGAAATCCTCTCACAAAGTTAAGAAATGATTCTATCGCAAAATCAGAGATGATTGAACGCACCGGGGGAAAAAAGGAGGGAGTGGACAGACGAGGAATTGCATTGGTTTAGCGTTTACTTAATCTAATAACGGGTTACAGGTAACGCAATTTAGAATGACAATCAACCCAGGATTTATTCCTCCTGTGCAACGCCTTCCCCCATTGCTCAATTTGGAAGACGTTGGGTAACCATCATTTAGATATCAAGGGATTTCTTCATAAATCAAATATATATATATATATATATATATATATATATATATGTATATATATATGTGTGTGTATATATATATATTTATACATATATATATATATATATGTATATATATATAATATATATATATATTATAATATATATATATATATATATATATATATATATATATTATATATATACATACATACATACATACATATATATATATATATATATATATATATATATATATATATAACGTGTTCTCTTTCTTGCAAAGCTTTTTGTTTTCAAATCAAATTAACGTTGTTCTAAAATACTATCTTTTTTCTCACTTTTAGGAAGACGTTATGTTTGTGTCAAGTCAAATCGTGTTTACCCTAAAAAAACTTTTAAAAGTGCATTAATAATTATAATAATGATAATTCAAATATTAATAATGAATAGTAGAACTATAATGGCCATTATTGTCATTACTATTAATATTATCAAAATGTGTACTCATAACTATGAAGTAAATAAAAAATACCAACTGTTAGATAAAATCACTTTTAGGAAGACATTGTGTTTGTGTCAATTCTTGTTGCTGAGACTTCCATGGTATTTCTACGTTTGTTTTTTAAATGCATTATAATTATTTATCCTTTACCTTTACATAAGGGCTTTAAAGTTCTCGCTATTCAAAGATATTGAATTAACAGCTCCTCCTAGTGTCTGTAATCAGAGGAACCAATTACTACTTGTGAGAATGTAGGGATTAAAAGCGCATTAATAATTATAACAACGATAATTGAAATATCAATAATGAATATTAAAACTATAATGGTCATTATTGTCATTATTATCAATATCAACAAAAATTGTGTACCAATAACTATTAAGTAAATAAAAAACACCAACTGTTAGATAAAATCACTGTGAGAAAAAATTCAAAATATATGATAAACAGAACTTGGATTTGGTATTATTCATATTTAAAAAAATCTTTTGAACGGAGTTGGCAAGCGATGTTTTTTTTTTTTCTTCTGAAAACTGCTATCAAATGATCAAGAATTTCATAAAGAGGAGAGAGAGAGAGAATCGTATGAGTACGAATTATGAGAGGAATAATGAAAAGACTTCTTATGAGTAGGAATTAAAAAGGTCAAAGATAAGGAAAGAAGGGAATTAGAGGAAGCGAATGCAGTAATAAATTAAAGAAAATATAATCAACAAGGGAAACTTACTCGTCGCCCTAAACTCGTGAGATGCATTAATGCCGATGAATACCATCAGTGCATGAAACGCCGAGTTACTCCCAGCTATTTCCTTGGGCAATTTGCGACGACTGGTAATAAACGAACTCTCTTCCATTGGCGGACCGTATTTACTGGAGGCCTTGGCGTTTACAGTGCGTATTATACATGGCTAATCTAAGGCCATTTATAGTTCTGCCCAAACAAATAAATCGCATCCGCACTGCCACTATTTATGGAATTAAAGGAATTGTAATTGGCAGGATTAGTTAGACGCAACGCACTGTCGGGTTCTGTTGCAAAATATGATCGTGCTCCGAATTTGTTAATAACTAACACTTACGAGATAAAGGATTATTAAGAGTCGAATTAGAGACGTTAGTTGAATTAATATTTTTTTTCCCTCTCGTTTTTAGAATAGACGAATTAGAGCAATATCCAGGTTCGGCTGCGTTAATAGTCTTTTATCCTCTTCAAGGTTAAAGATTTGTGTTTAGTTACTACTAAAGAACGTTTATAACAGTGATGGTTGTTTCACCTTATGTTGCGGTATGGCTAATGGAGAGAGAGAGAGAGAGAGAGAGAGAGAGAGAGAGAGAGAGAGAGAGAGAGAGAGAGAGAGAGAGAGAATGTTGCTGCATTAGATTTAAACATGAAAGGAGTACAAATATAGGCAGTTGTAAGCTGATTTTAGAACCAGTGTTTTCGACACTAGTACAGAGAGAGAGAGAGAGAGAGAGAGAGAGAGGAGAGGAGAGAGAGAGAGAGAGAGAGAGAGAGAATGTTGTTGCATTGGATTAAAACATGAAAGGAGTAAAGATATAGGCAGTTGTAAGCTGATTTAGAAGCATTGTTTTCGACAAAAGTACAGAGAGAGAGAGAGAGAGAGAGAGAGAGAGAGATCAACCATAAGACATGAAACTAAACAGTTTTAACATAAGTGCGAGCAAAACCGGGGAATAGCACGATAAGATGAAAGTTAAGTATATTCAAGCACGCAAACAATACAAACAAAATATCAAAGTTACAGCATTGACGCAGTTAAAACATGTACGCAGCGGAGAGAGAGAGAGAGAGAGAGAGAGAGAGAGAGAGAGAGAGAGAGAGAGAGAGAGGCTGTTGTATTAGATGTAAACATGAAAGTGGATATCAAATACGCAATTGTAATCGAATCTAATAGTAAAACACTAAAGAGAGAGAGAGAGAGAGAGAGAGAGAGAGAGAGAGAGAGAGAGGCTGTTGTATTAGATGTAAACATGAAAGTAGATATCAAATACGCAATTGTAATCGAATCTAATAGTAAAACACTAAAGTGAGAGAGAGAGAGAGAGAGAGAGAGAGAGAGGAGAGAGAGAGAGAGAGAGAGGAGAGAGAGAGAGAGAGAGAGAGGCTGTTGTATTAGATGTAACATGAAAGTAGATATCAAATACGCAATTGTAATCGAATCTAATAGTAAAAACACTAAAGTGAGAGAGAGAGAGAGAGAGAGAGAGAGAGAGAGAGAGAGAGAGAGAGAGAGAGAGAGGCTGTTGTATTAGATGTAAACATGAAAGTAGATATCAAATACGCAATTGTAATCGAATCTAATAGTAAAACACTAAAGTGAGAGAGAGAGAGAGAGAGAGAGAGAGAGAGAGAGAGAGAGAGAGGCTGTTGTATTAGATGTAAACATGAAAGTAGATATCAAATACGCAATTGTAATCGAATCTAATAGTAAAACACTAAAGTGAGAGAGAGAGAGAGAGAGAGAGAGAGAGAGAGAGAGAGAGAGAGAGAGAGAGAGAGGCTGTTGTATTAGATGTAAACATGAAAGTAGATATCAAATACGCAATTGTAATCGAATCTAATAGTAAAACACTAAAGTGAGAGAGAGAGAGAGAGAGAGAGAGAGAGAGAGAGAGAGAGAGAGAGAGAGAGGCTGTTGTATTAGATGTAAACATGAAAGTAGATATCAAATACGCAATTGTAATCGAATCTAATAGTAAAACACTAAAGTGAGAGAGAGAGAGAGAGAGAGAGAGAGAGAGAGAGAGAGAGAGAGAGAGAGA
>NC_090737.1:15037903-15062903 GCF_036898095.1 Palaemon carinicauda
AAATAGATAAGAGGTTGGTTAAGACTTAGAAAGTGATGAGTGGTGGAATTACTGTCTATTCATCACCATCTGCTCCTACGCCTACTGACGCAAAGAGCCTTGGTTAGATTCCACCAGTCGTCTCTATCATGAGCTTTTATTTCAATACTTCTCCATTTATCACCTCCTATTTTTTCATAGTCCTCGGCCATGCAGGTCTGGGTATCCCAACTCTAGATGACACAAAAATAGTAGATATATGAAGATGTTATAGAGAATTGTGTATGAATTACGATCATAAAATGTGCATGGTCTCTCTCTGTAGGTCTGCATAGAGCGGAATGCTGCGGATAGTTAAGGCACAGGAGTGTATCGTTTGCTCAGAAACAATAATATTAAATGTGATAGTAGCTATTGCCATCCTATCTTAGGTACTTTTAATTTTTAGAATATCCTCTCTCTCTCTCTCTCTCTCTCTCTCTCTCTCTCTCTCTCTCTCTCTATATATATATATATATATATACATATATATATGTATGTATATATATATGTATATATATATGTATATATATATATATATATATATACATATATATATGTATGTATATATATATATATGTATATATATGTATATATATATATATATATATATACACATATATATATATACATATATATATATATAATATATAAATGTGTGCAATTTTTGTTTACAAAATATTGCTCCAAAATGTCCCTACTTTTGGTAAACTACTTAAATAACACGTACATATGTAGTAGGTTGTTCAAGGCACCAGCCACCCATTGAAACTACCGCTACAGAGGTGCTGGGTCCTTTAGCTGGCAGGATAATACTACATAGGATCCCTCCCTGGTTGAGGCTAATTTTTACTTTGCCTCCACATACATCAAAAAATCCTAAATCTCTCTCTCTCTCTCTCTCTCTCTCTCTCTCTCTCTCTGTGTTTTGTTTGTCTTTTTACTTGTCTACCTCTCTCCATCTCCTTTTATATTTCTCATCTGTCAGTCTGTCTGCCTCTCTTCCTCGCGTCCTGCAAAGCATCCATGTCTATGACCGAAGTCCATTTCCTGGTCGTGGTGTTTTACAGTTAGCAGAGGGATTTAGTTTCGCCTTTGCTTACTCGTCACTCTTCCATTGTCTTCCACTTTGCAGATGCCACGTATTATCACCTTGTGTTTGACAGATACATGTCTTTCGTATACTCACAATATGCGCTGTGTATAATGCCCATAACATATGACCAAAGCTCCTGCTTTTCAGAGCCTTTTAGGCAAGGCAGACACACACAGAATATATATATATATATATATATATATACACACACAAACACATCCAGATACATTTATACATATATATATATATATATATATATGTATACTGAATATATAATATATATATACATATATACTGAATAAATATACATACATACATATATATATATATATATATATACACGTATGTGTTATTCATTCACACATATACAATATATTGACATATATATACTGTATAAGTAAATTTTTATCGTAATTTATGAATTTTGTCCATAAAGCGCTACATTGAGGCCTAGAAGGTTATTCACCACTTAAGCGCAACTGTGAGGAAAAGCCCGCAATTGCAATGAATTAAAAGTTAGGATATTGGACATGAAGTTGAAAGAAAGGAAATGGGGGTTGGGCAAAGGGATATGTTATCTATCTATCTATCTATATATGTATGTATATATATATATATACTGCATACTTTGTGCACACACACGCATACACATATATACTGTATGTATATATATATATATATATATACTGCATACTTCATGCATAACACACGCATATATATATCTATATATACACACACACACATATATATATATATATATATGCTGCATACTTCATGCATAACACACGCATATATATATATATATATATCTATATATATACATATATATATATATATATATACATATATATATATATATAAATATATATATATATATATATACCCCCCCCACACACACACACACATATATATATATATATATAGCAAAAAAAAGGCTTTCCTCGAGAACAAAGGCCACGGGAGCGGGCAATCCTATTCTCTTCTAAATCAGAACCGAAAATAAGGGTGAAAAAGAAGTAAAAATGTTGGTTCGGACTTTGCAACAAAGCGATGAACTTTCAGCATCTAGAAGTTACAAATATTAGGAAAACTGAAGCACATAGAGAATGCCAAAATTCAATGGCAGAAAAAATAGATCAACTGAATTAAGTAGCCTCAAAACCAATTTCAAAAATTATTTTACTTTTTGTGTCTGGATAATACAAACATCATCATCATCATCTCCTCCTACGCCTATTAACGCAAAGGCCTCGGTTAGATTTCACGAATCGTCTCTATCCCGAGTTCTCAATTCAATACTTCTCCATTCATCATCTCCTACTTCGCACTTTTATAAGAAAATCAACCCCCCTTTCCTTTGGAAGAAAAGTCCTCTTTCCTTTCCGGATACTGTGCTTGTAAAAACCTAGACCCTTCACACGAGGTTCATGATCTAACTCCGAGGGCCACTTGAATTCCATATTCAAATGAAATGCCAGATTTAGGAGAGGGACGGGAAAGAAGACTTTGGCTTAGATCACAGGAACGGAGTTGGAAAGAACGAATTAAACAATATAGTAATCTTCGTCGAAAAGTCGACAAACAAAGAAGGCTATGAAAGAGTGAGGAGGGATCAAAAGAATATGCTCTCTCTCTCTCTCTCTCTCTCTCTCTCTCTCTCTCTCTCTCTCTCTCTTATACAAAAATAAAAATTTCACACAGCCATGACAATTTCCTTATCTACATATGATTCCGAGTGTGCTAATCATTTCCATTCTCTTTTGTACAACAATCTTTTGAGAGAGAGAGAGAGAGAGAGAGAGAGATCTGGGTAAATACCATTATGTTATCATCTCTCTCTCTCTCTCTCTCTCTCTCTCTCTCTCTCTCTCTCCATTCCTTACCACTGAATGTGGGACGGATGACACAAATAGGACACCTGACCCCCTTCTTTATTTGCATACAATGCAACAGAAGGGGAAGGCCTAGATATGACGTAGATAAAACTTTTTGTGAATAAAAAATGTCTCTGAAACAAGCACAACTTGAGAGGCAATGTACTTGCCTGGCTGTTTTCCAAGTAGGACATGATGGACTAAATGGTATCAGAATCACTTGTCAGCCAATGAGAGAGAGAGAGAGAGAGAGAGAGAGAGAGAGAGAGAGAGAGAAATCTTATATCTTATTACTATAATTTTTTCTTACCCAAACGTTTGCAAACAATAATCGATTGACCAGTAAGTACTAATTTACTAACTACGTGAAAATAGACACAATAGTTTAAAGGGAAAGTGTTTAGAGCTTTTTGGCCTGGGCAAATAATGTAATCCAGATCTCATGACAGAGAGAGAGAGAGAGAGAGAGAGAGAGAGAGAGAGAGAGTACGAATTATAAAAATCTAAATAAAATCATTTTTTTCTTGATTTATTTCAACCTAAGCTTCCCAACCTTTGAATTTTCAGTTTTAAATGTTACAAGCGAACGTTCTTGATAAGCAAGGGGCGCCCCAAATCGTGTGACATCACCTGACCAAATGATACCTTTGCCCCAAAGAAGATGAATGACCCTTCAGATGATACTGACGCAAGTTGTTTCCCTTAAGGCATGTGATTTACAACCAATGTTTTACCTGGAGTTATACTGCACTGTAATTTTATTTTTTTTTCAATGCTAAGCGGCCATCTTCCTTCATTCAGATCACATCACGAAATAAAATCCTCTAACCAGTATTAAAGAACACAATTTTTTAATATCTGTAGAAATTACATGTGATTTCTAGTTACAAGATGGATAACATCAGATCTCCTGATGTTTTCTTCATTTGACCATTTTTATGTTTTTCACCTATCTTCTACTAAAAAAAATTGGATCTAATTATGTGAAGATTTTTATAGATAGACTTTATTTCCTCGGTTTTATAAGCTTTATAAGAAATTGGCTATAGGCAGTTAAGCAGACAAAACGAATATTTATGTACTTTAATATATATATATATATATATATATATATATATATATATATATATATATATATATATATATATATATACTGCATATATGTATGTATATATATATATATATATATATATATATATATATATATATATATATATATATATATATATATATATATATATTACTGGGCCGTATCCAGTTAGAGAAAAAATCAACCGCCATTCCCACGTTTACATTTCAATTGATAATATAAAGGATGAAACCTCTCGCCGAAAACTTCCACTAAATCAGCCACCACTACATACATTCATCAGACTTAATAAATCTTATCTGCCAATCAATCATGTGTATATTGAAAGGGATCCCCCTTTTCTTAGATTCAAGGACAATTCCTTCCCAACTCATCTTCCGCCTTAATTAGCTAGCATTGTACCCGAAACTTCAGAATCGTTCGTCCATTTCAGAGACCTACCATCCCCCAGTCTCTTTATGTGGGCAAGCCTACAAACACTGATTCATCTTTCATCTATATTAACCTTTCTTCTATTTCTCTATACCTATAATTTGTCGTTATTTCATCTATATTTCCTCTTTATAATACAATAACAATTCGTATTTATTTATTGCACTCTTTTTTTCTCTTTTGCCTGCAATATCAACAGTTCACATACACGAGCTTCAACAAGAATTCTCGAAATTATCTCTCAATTACTATATTTCATTATAAGATGAAGTTCTTCATGGAATATACAACATTCACTTCCATTCAGTACCTCCTATCACCCCCAAAAATCAGTGGTATTGCCCATGACTGGTGAACACCAGACTGGGGCTCGAGTCCCGCTCAAACTCGTTAGTTACTTTGGTTGCTGCAACCTCACCATCCTTGTGAGCTAAGGATGGTGGGTTTTAGGGAGCCTATAGGTCTATCTGTTGAGTCATCAGCAGCCATTGCCTGGCCCTCCTTAGTCCTAGTTTGAGTGGAGAGGGGCCTTGGGCGCTGATCATATGTATATATGGTCAGTCTCCAAGACATTGTCCGGCTTGATAGGGCAATGACACTGTCCTTGCCTCTGCCATTTACGAGTGACCTTTAAACCTTTAAAGGTTTGCCACAATTGCCCTGACTCTCTGGTTTATCTGTCCTCAGCACTTGCACTTCAGACAATCTCTCTTGCCTTTTCTCTAGGCATCCACTATCATCTTTCAGCCATGCAATGTCTATTTACATAGAGTGTACATAACTGCAAGTTATTCCTATTAATTCAGTGAATCCATCCTTACATTTTGCGTATTTTCATAAATTTCGATTACACGATGGTTATTTTAAAATTTCACTACTCTCATTATAGTTAATCAAAAATGACACTTAATTAGCTACACTGTGAGGACACTTTTACCTTTACGGAACCCTTAAAGCTCATCATAATTGCACATATCTGCAAGGAAGTACCAATCTTTAACTAAAGACTCCCAGGAAATGAAAGTAAGTAAAGTTACTAATTGAATAACCTCACTTGAGCGAAATTTTCTTTGGTATCAAAAATATAATTTTAACGACCTGAAATTTGTACCGTTATCTGACTAACGCGAAGTGGAATTACCGATAATAACAGTAATCTAAATCTAACATGACGTACAATTACAACCAATACTCGCAACCGGATGATTTAACGGTAACTGAATTATCAACTGGACATTTAGTGTACTACCGACAACCAACAATATGTAAGCGGAGAAAACAGCGAGAGAATATGATGAAACTATTTCCATTGCCCAATGATACCCTTGGAATCAATTTGCTCCATTTCAGCAAATAAAATTCGGTTTATTGAACTGTAAAAAAATAAAAAAAAACAGTGGACGAAATGGACACAAAAACGACCCAACCCATGCACACACAAACACACAGTATCGAATGTGACACAATTTAACGCAATCCCAAACTACAGTATTTATCCGAGAATAATTACAGCGCTCCAACTGCACATTCAGTGATTCCAATTAAATTTTCCCCCAAAAGTAAATGGTTTTGCAATCATTATAAATATGATTTTAGGAGGGGTGGATAATTCTGCAGCGCGTAAAAGTCGCGAATATGACTGAGGGAAATGTTATCTTTGTATTAAAAAAACGAAATCAACAACAACTGAATCCTAGTAATAATAATAATAATAATAATAATAATAATAATAATAATAATAATAATAATAATAATAATAGTAACATTGAAAAGAAGAGAACATAAAAAAATGCATATTTATATTTATTTTTTTTTTATTTCCAAATAGTTATACCTTTATTGACCTTTCCAAGAAAATGGCTGGTTTTTTTTTCTGGAATAGTTAACAACGATTAATTCATATCTTTCCAATACCCTTCTTATATTTTTCGGCATAAAAATGAGGTAGGAGAGACCATTTGACAATCTGAGCTTAATATATTATTAACGTCATTACTGAAACATGGCCGAAGTATCAGCACTAAGTTACAGTTAATGAATAGCCAAATCAGATATAATTGCCGAGGAATATTTATTCTCTAATTATGCCGATAATTGGTACTAATTGTGAGATACGATGTTTGATGATCTTTTTGAGGTCATTTACAATTATTGATGGTAATTAGGAATAATAAAGATAATGGAAATTACATGGTTGGTTCGTTTAAGGGTTTTTTTTTTTAAATATGTTTTTTGATTTGACTGGATGCGAGGGGAAGTCCGGCCCTTCGCTAAATGTAAACAGACCCTTTAAACTTTGATGAAAAAAACCGAGACTTTTTAATTGATGCATCTCCTTCGCTACTTGCGATATATATATATATATATATATATATATATATATATATATATATATATATATATATATACATATCGATATATATATACACACATATATGTATATATATATATATATATATATATATATATATATACACCCATGCTTGAGGGTGTAATCGGGCGCGCTGTTCTGTCTTGTTTCTCTTTCTCGGGTTTTGTTAAACTTGTTGTATTTTATATAGGAGATATTAATTTTTGTGCTGTTGCTCTTCTTGAAATATTCAATTTTTCCTTGTTTTATTTCCTCACTGAGCTATTTTCCCTGTTGGTGCCCCTGAGCTTATAGCATCCTGCTTTTCCACCTAGGGTTGTAGCTTAGCAAGTATATATATATATATATATATATATATATATATATATATATATATATATATATATATATATATATACATATCGATATATATATACACACATATATGTGTATATATATATATATATATATATATATATATATATATATATATATATATATATATATATATATATATATATATATATACACACACCCATGCTTGAGGGTGTTATCGGGCGCGCTGTTCTGTCTTGTTTCTCTTTCTCGGGTTTTGTTAAACTTGTTGTATTTTATATAGGAGATATTAATTTTTGTGCTGTTGCTCTTCTTGAAATATTTAATTTTTCCTTGTTTTATTTCCTCACTGAGCTATTTTCCCTGTTGGTGCCCCTGAGCTTATAGCATCCTGCTTTTCCACCTAGGGTTGTAGCTTAGCAAGTAATAATAATAATAATAATAATAATAATAATAATAATATATATATATATATATATATATATATATATATATATATATATATATATATATATATGTGTGTGTGTGTGTGTGTGTGTGTGTGTGTGTGTGCGTGTGTGTATGTGAGTGTGTCCTATGAAAAGTAAAGAAAATAAAGATTTGGTGAAAATAGCATAAAGTTCAGAATTGGTTGGATAGAGGAAAACATAGGTGTGGATTTATCAAAAAGAAAGGGACTTACTATCAAAGACAGCAGTGAAGAAAGCAGTGCTTGATAAGCCGTTCGATATACTACTGATGATCATTTTGGGCATGCGTATGAAACAGCTACAGTTGAAGAAGTTTTCAGCACAGGAGATTCATCCAAGACTCAGCAACAGCAATTGAAATATGACTGGCAATGAACCAAGTATTTTTTTTAATTTCTCTGGATCCAACCCTTTCAGATTAATAAAAGTTAATGAGAAAAAGTCCACTGCAGAATCAAGGCCTATGACATTTCCTTCCATTGGCATCTGTTTAAGGCCTTTGAATGCCAGTCCATACCCGCAAACTTTCTTAGTTCGTCAATCCATCATCTTCTCTTCCTTCCCTTTTTTTTAATTTTACAATCTTTAAGGACCCATTGTATTATTCTTATTGTTCATCTATTATATTTCATTTTCATTATATGTCTTGCCCTTGTCCATTTCTTTTTCTTACATGTTGTTTGACTACCTTCTACTTAAGTTTGCTCCTGTATCCATGTTGTTCTTTTTCTGTCTCGGAGTTATTCCCAAAACTATTCTTTCCGTAGCTCTTTAATTTGTAACTAGCTTATGTTTTAAGTCTTTAATAAGGCTTCAAGTTTCTGATGCATAAGTTGTAACTAACAGGTAGGACCATCTGATTATATAAATATAAATATACATACATTTCCTCCTACGCCTATTGACGCAAAGTCCCTCGGTTAGAATTCGCCAGACGATATATATATATATATATATATATATATATATATATATATATATATATATATATATATATATATATATATTTATATACATATACTGTATATATATATATGTGTGTGTGTGTGTATGTGTATTTGTAAGCGTGTGTTTGTCAACATTACCATCTTCACCAACAAAATGGCCAGTGAAAAAATGAGTCAAACATTATATATGCAGACAATATTATCATTCAATTGCGACTAAACGACGAAGTCTTTAGGTAAGTATGATTGGTATGAGCGCCATATCATTTACCGATAAAGAAGGATCATTAGTGCCTCATAAACCCATAACACCTGTCATCTCGATATTTCACGAGTTGTCCTGAATCAAGTGAAAAACTAATTTGTTTCTTCTTACTTCAAAATCTATTTAGACTGACTTCTTCATTCATCTATCGCAATTTATTTTCTATTTGTTATCAAACTAATTAAAGGTTTAAAGGACGATCATGAATGGCATAGGCAAGAGACAGTGACACTGCTTATCGAGAAGGACAATGCCCTAAAGACTGACCATATATACATATGATCAGCGCGCAAGCCCCCTCTCCACCCAAGCTAGGACCAAGGAGGGCCAGGCAATGGCTGCTGATGACTCGGCAGATAGACCTGTAGGCTCCTCCAAAACCCCTTCCCCTTAGCTCACAAGAATGGTGAGGTTTCAGCGACCACAGAAACTAACGAGTCTGAGCGGGACTCGAACCCTTAGTCTGGTGATTATCAGTCAGGGACGTTACCACATCGGCCACAACAACCCTAAATTGAAAGATAATTTATCCATCGACGCCTTTTAGTTTCCAAATTTGCTAACCTTTCTAAAAAAAACTTTTCAGCAGACAAGTATATTTCTCATTTCATTCAGGGATACTACTGTCAAGGGATTCTACTTTATTGCTATCTTTTATAGACTTGCAGAATGTTTCCTAGCTTCAATTCTCCTGCTGTCACATTCTTAACTCACTATATATATATATATATATATATATATATATATATATATATATATATATATATACACACACACACATATATATATATATATATATATATATATATATATATATATATATATATATATATATATATAATAAAGGGGTCTTCTTTTCAACCTTCGAATAACGAATTTTCATGCTGAGAAATAAATAGTTAGGCCAGAATGGTAAATTCTGATAATACTAAGACTTCTTATGCGGGAACAAGTACTGTGTTTCTGCATATCCATGTACAGAAATACGCAATACATGTATATTTTTGTGTTTAGACCTAAATATAATAATGACGGTTCAGCGAGTGAATAAGACTGCATACATGTATACCATACTATATAACTGTATAAATACAAAATTACTTTTCACACGATTCTAGGCGGGTAGGATGAACGTAAACTTTTAACTGTTATAACCATTATTCAAGGCACGCAGAGCCTAATAAGTTTCATGAGAGAGAGAGAGAGAGAGAGAGAGAGAGAGAGAGAGAGAGAGAGAGAGAGAGAGAGAGAGAGAGAGAGAGAGAGAGAGAATATTTATAAAACGAAATAATGGGGAGACGTTCTGAAAACTTTTCCAATTTCCAAGGGAGTAGCTAGTTAACTTGATTCGTGTGATTCTCCATAAACTTGGAATAAAATTGTGGTTGGTTTTCATAACATGTCCTTGAATTGTGCACATTGGACTTTTTTTTTGGGGGGGGGGACAATAAATCTGTTGACATGAAATTTCGAAAATAAGTATCGGGTTATCTTGGTTTCGTTTTATGTACCATAATTATCATTAACATGATTAACTTGAATAATACATTATGCTGTTTCTATTAATATTATGAATAAAAAAATCAACAGAAGTTTTCGTACTCTTTACAAAGTGCATATTCAGCTAAATAGGCACTTTGTAAAGAGTGCGAAAGCTTCTGTAGTTTTTTAAAAATATACATATATAATTGTTGATTTTTAATTCCCATTATCATGATTATTAATATTCCTACTGTATTTCAACAACTGTAAAAAATATAGTAATTGTGTAAAATACCGTAATTGTGTAAAGAAAAAAATAACAAATCTATGTAAACATCATCATTATTGTAACTGACACATTAAGACAAAACCCAATTAATCATGATAACGTCACCTCATAGTATATGAAAAGCGAGAAAATCCACCGCCTGAATACAAAAGATTCAAGGCTTCATCTTCTATTCAAAATTACGCAAGAGATTTCTGTCTTTCTTCTACTACTGTGTCAATATTAATTCAGTGAATGCTTGCACGAGCAGACAGACAGTGCTTGCACACGTTCCAATTACAGAGCAATTTGTAATAGTAAACAGACAATTCAGAATACGTTTTTTTTTTTTTTGCACTGTGTTAGAAGTTGATTTCTTATATTCACTGTTGCCCATTTCTCACGTTCTACTTCCCATTTCCATATGAATCGAGAGAGAGAGAGAGAGAGAGAGAGAGAGAGAGAGAGAGAGAGAGAGAGAGAGAGAGAGAGCATTTTTTTGACAGATTTAAATTGGGAGGAGATATCTGTTATGACAAAAATATTTATCTTGATAGAAAAATAATTTGGACAGTCGCGAGGATTCTGCCAAGTGGAAAAAAAAAAAAGATAAAAATTGGGGAACCAGGGAAAAACAAACTCTAGATCGCTGACTGGCTGTAAATCAACTCTCTATTCCTTTTATAAACGAGCAAATATATCTATCTCGTCGATGCCGACGACTCGAAGGTCTAGTAGCGAAGGGAAACCCTTCATGAAATTCGACCTTATAGGAGACGCCTCGGAATAGCTTGTTATTGGCTCCGTCCCATTCAGTTACCAGCAATAGTTGGGTCGCCCAGCCGGAGGCGATGGGGGTTTAGTTTTGACAGAAATTCTAACCTTGTTTGTGGAAACGAGAAATCGTAAATGTCCAAACACAGCCCCTCTGGCCGGTGGTGCTGCTCCTCTCCTACGGAAAGAGGGGTTTAGGATAAGCGGAGAACGAATAGTAGGGATGAGATGGTGAAAGGATTTGGGACAGAAATGTTTTGGGCTGGTTTTAAACGGCAGACGACGGAATAAAAAGTAGCGATAAAGATATGTCATGATGAGAGATGTGAAAAGATACAATTTTCTCTTGAGGAAAACAATAAGCGATCAAGAGATTGATTCTTGTAAAATAAAGTAAGGAAGTAATTGATGGGTAATGAAGAGGTGTTGAGTATTTCGATAAAGCTTTAGAGATGGTGATTTACAAGTTCACTAGAACAAGAAAAGGAAAACAAATAAATGAGATGAAGTACATTCGTCATAAACTCAAAAATGTGAAGTTTCTCAAGAAAGGCGTGAGGACATAAAATGTGGATATAATTTCAAGAGATCTATGGGGCCAAAATGTTCCCTCTTTTCAACAGCTAAGAATGAATATTTGGCCACTTAAACTTCAAGACGTAAGTACAAGTTTGGACCAGTTCCAGGCGGATTAGAATCGTGTTTAGATCAGCAAAAGAAGAAGAAGAAGAAAAATAACAGAATACAGCCCATGAACACTAAATTCACAGAACCTTCACTGATTATGGCTCTTTTTTTTTTTCCTTTGCCTACACACGCACGGAACAGTCTGGACTATTCTTCACAGTTTAATATTTCTTCATACACCTAACAACACCAAGAGAACAGAATATTCTTCTTCACTCCAGAAGCGAACTAAGCACTGTAATGGTTCAGAAGCTACTTTCCACTTGGTAAGGTTAGAAAAGACTATTTAGCTATGTTAAGCAGCTATTATAGGAAAACGACACTACAATATCAGATCATTGTTCTTTACTCTTGGGTAGTGCCATAACCTCTGTACCATGCTCTTCCCCTGTCTTGGGTTAGAGTTCTCGTATTTAGGGGTACCCTACATTCAGTCTCACTCTTCTATCAGCTTCCTTATTTCCCTTCCCCACCAGGCTATTTTCCCTGTTCGAAGGGCATCGGGCTTGTCCAACAAGGGCTGTAGCTTGGCTAATAATAATAATAATAATAATAATAATAATAATAATAATAATAATAATAATAATAATAATAATAATAATAACCGTTAGAAGTCGTATATCAAATTTTATTAAATGACAATTTCAGGTTCATATGAACATCATTAAACGCAGTCAATAATCAAATGGCAATCAACGACCAGACACACTAACTTTAAATACTGATCCAATTAAAATCATGTATCAATGCAATAAAACTATACAACTTAATAATACTCTAGAATAAATATATATTCAAACAATATATTTAATTGGTTCAGAATAGCTGGAATTGAGAAACAATTTCTGTTCGTAATACATTACATATTTGTCAGGTAATATTCATGAAAATAATTTTCAGGACTCGGTTTAGTGGTTACGTAAAAGAGAACTTAATTGAATATCTAAAATCCTTTGTATATAAAGATAACAAACTATATCATACATTGGATTGGTATCAAAATGTACATATTTTATTCTAACATTACCACATATTACGAAACAGTTAAGGAATATTATAAAAATATCTTTATCGTATATCTCTTTCTATAGATATAATGGTCCCAGAATACCTGTCATCAAGAAAATGGGCTACTAATGCTACAGCATTAAAACTATCTTGCTCATAATTTAATTGACTCTGTAATCCATTTGAGTAAGTATAAGATATAATTATATCAGATAATTAAACAACGTTCATGTTAATGATAGCAGTGTCTATGATTGGTGAACGTAAGTATCATAGTAAAATTTCTAATGATTGTTTATGAATGTCGTTTTCTAGTTATTCAGTCACCATGTTTGTTTTGATCATCATCTTTTCTGACAAGAGAAATTTTCCGGCTTAATTTTTTAGTCAAGAGCGGGAGCAGAGCGTTGTAAGGCGACCAAGAGCACTCAGGACTCGTGTGGTATCCTTCTACAATCAACAGGATAGTACCAAGGCTGTTACAAAGACCATGTCTCGCTACCAGGAAAAAGCACGCCTTATCTTGCTGCCGGTGTGATCAAACATCCTGTTTATCTCCCCGCCCTTTTGCATTTGGGTCAGTTAGGAAACTTGCTTCTTAATAACAATAATTATCTCATTCAATGCATTGACGTGGCTGAAGGCCCAAAGGAGACATAGCAAAGGAGACATAGGAGGACAAGTTTTCCTCTTTGCTTATAAGGCCTACCCAGCCAAACCAGCAGTCCTCGATTGAAGGTGAGAAGAGAATTCTGTTACCACCTTTCAACATATAAGCTGAGGATATGTTATCAAAGCCAATGAATCTCATCCTCACATCCTTCTACGGCCCAACGACAACTTTAACCATCTACCAGCACGACATCAGGCCTCAGAGGAACCGGATCCAGACCCTTGGATTGTTCAGGTTCTGAAGCATGGGTACAGGATTTCCCTCAGCCAGCCTCCATCACTACTGAGCAGTCTAATAGATTTCAACTCACACCAAGAATCATCGGAAAGGGAAGAGCTTTTGCAGAAGAGTTAGAAAAACTGAGAAGAAAGGGAGCGGTAGATTTATCTTCCCTTTCGTCGCATGGTTTCTACACCCTTATGTTTCATCATTAAAAGGACATCCGGTTTTTGGAGTCCTCTTACAGAACTCTCGTCAAAACTTACCTCACTCAAGCTAGGAACAGGAGATAAGGTAGTTCTAAGTTCTCTGCTTCCGCCTGATGACGGCCCTCAATAAGAGCGTCATACGGATGGTGGAATACTTGGCATAAGAATGGTGGGATACTTGGCATACGGATGGTGAGATACTTGGACTACAGGCTATTCCTGTCAAGCTCAAAACTGAAAGCCATCCACACAAGGGACGTAGTATTGCCATTCTGGAACAAACTGGCCATCTACATCAACATAGGAAGTTGGTCTTAATCTCCAGTCAAGTTCCAATCTATCTCGAGCTGAAGATGGACTCTTCAGTTTTGAATGCTTCTCCGACACAAAATCGCATCCTGACTCTACAGGATGAGACTTATCAGCATCTGGTCATCTCTATCCTGTTGGTTCTCAGAGGAAGGAGGAGACTGAAACCTCTGTAACACTTACTCTACAACTTATGGGATCAAGAGGATCAGTCTTTTATGGTCAGTGGACAGATAATCAAACAGAATCTCGTCTGGTGGTCCAATCAAGTGACCCTGAACCAAAGTCTTCTATTGTCAACCCTTCTCTCGGATATCATGTCATTTTAAGATGCTTGGGATTTCGATTGTGAAGCTTTAGTAAGGGACCAGCTCATGTTGGGGACATATATGACACAAGAATCTGGAGAATGCATCACATGGAGGGAGGTCAGGGCAATGTAGCTAACTCTCTCTCCCTTTGATCTTCTGTGCTCATCAAGAGTCATTGCGGTGTTTTCCAACAACTCTTCTATATTTTATCAAAGGAAGGATAGAAAGATTGAGATCACATACACTGGACGACCTCACATAAGAGACTCTGACCTGGGCTGAGGGAAAGAACATTACTCTCATGCCATAGATAATCACGAGCAAGGTGAATGTGATAGCAGATGCTCTGAGTCAAAGGGGCCAGATCCTGAACTCAGAATGGTCCATCCACCACTTAGATGATTTAGTTCATCTGTGGCTAGCAAGAGTGGATATGTTTGAAACAGCAATTAACCAGAGACCTCAAGCATAGTTCAGTCACCACATTAATCAGAGGTCAGTGGGAACAGATGCAATGTTTCAAGATTGAAAGACTCTACCCTCTGATTCCTGAGATAAGAAATGTACTGAACAAACTGAAGGAGTACACAGGATGCTGTCATACTCTGGTCACGCCCTTCTGGTCTCAGAAAGACTGGTTCATGGACCTTTTGGAGGTGTCACTAGACACTCTAAGAAGATTGCATGTCAGACGGACCCTCTTCAAACCACAATATCAACACCTGCACACTCATCATCAGATGACCTCCCACCTGCCCCATTATCAATTATCACAGCAGGACTAGGTCTTCCCTACACCTGCAGGAGATCAGAAATGGTGATTCTTGGTGTTGAGACAGGGTACTACCCTGGTGGTTTGCAGGAAGATACCACACGAGTCCAGGGTGCTCTTGGTTGCCTTACATCGATTTGGTATCACTCTTGACTCAAAAATTGAGTTGGCATATTGCTTTTGCCATACAAGATGACAAACAAAATAAATATGGTAGCTAGACAACTAGCAAACGATATGAATAGACAATTATTAGAAATGTTACTATGCTACGTACGTTTACCAATTCGTTAAATTAATGGAATCATAGCTATTTCTATCATAAATTAATATGAACATTGTTTAATTAACTGATATAATTATATCTACATCATTCGGGACTTAGTGTGCATATTACACTTACGTAAATGGATTACACAGTAAATGCAACTAGAAGCAAGTTCCTGCAACAAGATCTAACAGCAAATGTGATAATGCAGGTATTAGAAAACTAATTTTAAATTTATAATAACATTTTGCCATTAAAGCAGGGAAAACACATTCTAAAAATTTTAAGACTAGCGACTTCATATGTGCAAATAATATGTCTCTCGTACGTTTAAATATTTTACTGGAATATAGATGGAAACAAATTGACGCAATTTCTGTTTATTCAAAAGCATTTCAATATTAATTAGGAATAATGATCTTTCTGTGAAGATTTTTCTAGTTGTCTATAACTCCAAAATAATCAAATGTTAAAGTCTATTTCCTAGATGCATATTTTCGCCCTTCTGTCAACATCACAATGCTAGAGAAAAAGTTATTAAAAATTGAAATAAAATGTATTGAAACCAAAATTTAAACAACCCTCCAAATCAAAATGATGTACCTAAAAAACTTATTTCCCCAAAAATTGAAGAAATTGCAAAATTTAGGTATGGTGAAAAGGGGGAAAACATAGCAACTTTACGACCGTTCCAGAAACCATACCCATTTAATGAGTATTATATAGGCATGAGGGAAGCGACGCCTTAATTGACCTAGATTACCCAAATATGAAATCCAGGTCGCTTGTCGTGCAACATTTACGCTCTTTTATGAAAGATCGTTGAATAAATCGTAGGATGGTAGTCGGTAGCGAATCGATTGTCTGCCAATTATTCATTCGTGCAATTAAGGCGTGAAGTGGGGGATGGAGGTTTACAGGTAGAGCGTGCTAAGTGATTTAATGAAGAGACTCGTGTTTGGAAACATAAGAGTTATTGTTCTACGTAAAGAGCTTGAGACAAAAGAATAAATAAAAAAAAAGGACTTTTTTGGGCAAGTCACAAACAAGGTTACCTATCGATTGGAGTAATAACCCCCCCCCCCTCTCTCTCTCTCTCTCTCTCTCTCTCTCTCTCTCTCTCTCTCTCTCTCTCTCTCTCTCTCTCTCTCTCCTGATGTGTCGAGATTTTGAATTATATTTGTCTGTCAAAAATACTTTTTTGTAAAATTACTATTGTTTATGTTTCTGGTAAAGTAATTGACTAATCTTTGTTGCTTACACACGTGATTTTCCTACTTTCAAATAATGAGACAAATAGTTATTAATATTAAATTCAATAAATTCAATATACTTCAGGATTAGCATATCTGGTTTTAAAAATTTCCATATACCTGGTAGATGCAATAATCATATATGAATTAACTTTTTAGTGCGATATTCTCAAGGTAAAATGAATTTGATATGAAAAGGCATTTATAGCAAAAAGTATGGAACGTATGAAAGTCACGTGTGTTAGCCACAAGGTTATCATATGTTGTCAAGTTTTACAAACTTAGCAATCGGAATCACGGTGTAAATAGAATGATTTCGATTGTAAATACAACAGTGTAGATCCACTTAAACTAATATCGATAACCAAGTTGGATAAGCAAACTATTTAGCTGAATCACTTCAGATGAATATGTTCCTTTCTTTGACTGGATGGATCCCCCTTTACTTCGTTATTCTCAAGTAAGGGTAAATACATTATTAATGTCTACTTGTGGATTATATTTGCTTGTGTGTGTATATTATAATCATCATCATCAGCCGTTACTAGTCCACTGCAGAATAAAGGCCTTAGACATATCCTTCCACTTGTGTCTGTTCATGGTATTTCTTTGCCAGTCCACAGCCACAAACTTCCTTAGTTTGTCGATCCATCGTCTTCTCTTCCTTCTGCTTCTTTTACAAACTCTAGGGACCCATTCTGTTATTCTTAATGAACATCTATTGTCTATAATTCTCATTATGTCCTGCTCAAGTCTATTTCTTTTTTTTATAAGTTGTTAGAATATCCTCTACTTTAGTTTGCTCTTTTATACATGTTTCTCTTTTTCTGTCTGTTAGTGTTATTACCACCATTATTCTTTACATAGTTCTTTGAGTTGTAACTAGCTATGATATGTTCTCAGGCTTTAGTAAGGCTTCAAGTTTCTGATGCATAAGATAATACTAGTAGAACCATTTCATTAAATACTTTTCTTTTTAGAGAGAGAGTGGCATTTTACTTTTCCTAAACTCATTTTGTTTACCAAATGCTCTCCATCCTATGTTTATCCTTCTTTTAATTTTGGTCTCCTGTCCTGGAGAAATTTCCACTTACTGTCTGTCCTAGGTATGTATATTCATTAACAATCTCTAGAGTCTAGATCTAGAAGCTCGTCCATAACTCTTCTTCATTATCTCTCTGCATTTACATTGAACATTATCTTAGTTTTACTCATATTCATTTTCAGTCCTACATTTCTGCTTACTCTAATCAAATCTTCTATCATCTTTTGCAATTCCTCCCATGATTCACTGAACACAACTATGGCATCTGTGAGTCTCCAGTTGTTTGTTAAGGTATTCCCCATTAATACTAATTCCTACATTTTCCCAACCTAAATGCTTAAAAACTTCTAAAAATGCTAAGAATAATTTAGGAAAGATGGGGGTCTCCCAGTCTAACTCCTTTCTCAATCAGAATTTTTTCACTCTCTTTATTTCAGTTTTAGGATTGTTGTAATTCCTATATAGATATCGTCAAGACTTCTAATATAAGATTCTTCTATTCCTTGTTTATGAAGTGCTTTCATTACTGCTGATGTTTTGACATAATCAAAAGCCTTCTTATAGTCGATAAATGCCATACATAGTGGTTTTTCATACTCTGTTCATTTTTCTTTTAGCTGGTTAATTATATTGATGTGGTCAGTTGTTGAAAACCTACTTCTAAAGTCTGCCTGCCCTCTTGGTTGATTAAAGTCTACCTGTCTTTCTATTAAGCTTAATATGATCTTTATAAATAGTTCACATATTATGGAAAGTAAACTTATTTACGGTAATTTTTCTGGTCCTTTGTGTCTCCCTTTTTGTGAATTAGTATAATAATGTTTTTCCAGCCTGTATGTATAGAACATTCTTGCATACATTTAGTGAAGAATTCAGTCATTTTTACTAATATGAAATCTCCTGCATCAATTATCAAATCAATTGTTAGGCCATCTTTTCCGGCTGCTTTGTCTCTTTTCATGCCTTTTAATGGTTTCTTTACTTCTTTTACTGTAACATTTGGTATCGGCTCTGGTGTTTCATTATTTCTATTGGTGAAATCATTTCTTATATGACTATTGTATATCATTGTATGGAAATCCTCGGCAATTTTTATCACCCCATCTCTATTGTGGAGGATATTTCCATTTGCATGCTTTAAAACAAACATCTGTTGACGCCCTGTTCCAAGTCTTCTTTTCATCATTTGATGCTTCTTCCTTTCTTTAGTGTTTTCTCAACTTTGGTCTGATTATGTTTACGAATATCGTGTGTTTTTAGTTTATTTAGTGTTTTGGATAATTCTGCTAATCTAATTCTATTTCATCTCCCTTGGATTTTATCCTCATTTCCAAACTTTTCTTTAATAGGTTATTAGTTTTTTTCTAATAGTTTTCTTTGTTCTTGTTTAGGAACTCTACCCCCTACCTTTTGTGCGGATTCCAATAAAAAAAATTTAAACTACCGTTCATTTCATCTTTACTTGCTCCCATTTCATCATGCAGCTGGGAAACCTATTATATACACATATGTATTGTGTGTATGTGTGTGAGAAGAAATCACAAGAGCTGACATGCGATGAGCACACACAGCATACAATATCCACGAAGGGAAGAGTGAAAAGATTTGATTGGAGATGATACTTTCGTCTTAGTGGTGACGTCATCGGACACACAATGAGAATAAATATACAAGGATATCGTATTTATACAAGAGAGGGGGATTTCTATCCTGTTAGTTTCTTGATGATTCCAGATAAGTCGGACTTAAGAAAAGAAAATACAAGATTAAGTTAGGAACCTGAGTACATGCAATTGAAAAAGAGTCTCACTATTGCTCTAGGTAAAATTATTAATATGAATTACTGTTCTGTCATGGCATCCGACAAAATAGATTCTGTAACGTAATCTGAGCCCATGGATGGCCAAAGTCCCCGGAAACAACAATCTTGTGCTGATTTGTTCTGATAGAAATGCCTTTTGATGTTTGCCTGGCATAAAACAAGTTACATTTTGAAAAATGATACAATATTTCACATCATTGTTATCTCCAGAGCTATTCTTAGTCAACACATTTTTAATCTATAACTATATTCATTCAATACTGTTCTTATATCTAGTTTTCCAAAAGGGGTATGACAGGTAAAAATATTCATGAAATGGTAAACTATGGTGTTCATTACCTCCATTTTCTATGACTGGAAACCATTAAATGCTTCCTTAGCTCTATTCCCACAGCTTTAAAAAAAAATTTGGATAGCAGAGATTAGTGGCCTTTTATTTCAATTTGGTAAACTGATCTTACTTAGGGCTGCATAATTTTAGTGCCTTAAATACATAGAGGGTACACAGAATACTATATGTTTTTAAAATGGCCTGAATAGAAATGTATATCATAAGATAATGGTTGTCTTTGTGGGAAAAGTAGAATTTCAATTTATCGGTTTGCCTAATAATCAAAAGGTTTGAAAATAGTATCCTGTTATTTCCTTGATTTTCTATACAAATGTTAAGGATAGAACCAGAGAGTTAATGATAGCAAGAAAACTCTCATAACTAAAACTGTCCTCTATTATTCCCAAAACACCATGAACATAACAATACCAAATATTTTGAAAACATCAAATAGAAGTATCTAGTATAGAAAAAATCTATGTATTCATCAAGAATTACTCAAAGCAATACAAAAAAAACTTGTTAAAAAATCTCCATCAAGGCTAAACGTCATTTCTAACTTCACTTTCGTTAGTTTTAAGTAGGCAGAAGAGAAACAAAATTTAGATAAAGTGAGAATTGTTGTTGTGTTATTCTAACTTAGTGTTTGATTTTGATGAGAATATTTTGCCGTGCATCGGGAACATATAAGTTCCTTCTAGATGTATTTCCCACGTAAGTCGAAAATCAAGGACATAGGCCTGGGTATTACTTATATACCTATCTATGTATCTATCTATCTATATATAAATGTGTGATTTTTACGCATATATATATATATATATATATATATATATATATATATATATATATATATATATATATATATATATATATATATATATATATATATATCTTCCTGAGTTGTACTGCTACAATATTAATTCAAACTGGAGTTGAAACATTCTTTTCATGTGTTCGTATATTCTAACATTATTCCTCAGTGAAATTTATTCAAGCATCGTTAAGATGATAAAATTCTCTGGGTTAAAAAGTGTTATATATTCAAACATATCAAATGATTGAAGAGGTGTCTCATTCAAAAGTGATTTCAAGGAATGTCTTTTAAATGAAAAATTTTCAAAATTCCATAAAAAATGATTTTCCTTGCTGGGTCTTATGAAAATTCCAAAATTAACATTATAAAATATTTCAGCAAAATAGTATTCCATTACTTTACGTACCACCAATCAACCCTGACGGATTTGATTTTGAAGGCTATAGAGTTTTTTCTTAAAGGGGTAAAAATAACACCAGTTTTCTAGCAGAGCCCTTTACATTAAGAACTTAAATTTACCGTATTATAACTAAGAAAATTCAAATACAACCCATTACTAATAAATTCGTGGTTTACAAACGTCAGCCGCTGTATCTTCCCCCAACCGAAAAAAAAAAAATCAACTCGCTTCTCATCTTTCTAACGCGATCTCTAAGATCATCATCAGAATAAAAGACTCAACCCTTTTGGTAGGGTTTTCTCAACTACCTCTAAGATCATCAGAATTCATACCAATTCCTTAAGGTGGCATTTTAAATTTTTTAAGCCTTAATACAACACATTTCCTTCGTTCTTTTGAGGACACCACTCGGCGAAGTGGTGAAACGCCCGGCAATAAATACCTGTCTAATGACTACCTGCTTTCCTATTCCCATGTCCTTTGGCAAATTACTATATAATTTAGATAATGATGAGAAGATATTAGCTCGACTTATCGAGAGAACGAAAAAAGATTAACGCCATTATAATGGTTATAAAAACTTGGGGAGGACTTCTTTCCGATAATATAATAATAATGATAACAAGTTCTTCGTTATTTCAATAATCAGTTGTATCCCCTCAAAATGGGCAGCTATAAAGAAAAAACAGACAACAGTCAATGACACGTACAATCATTAAGAGATGAATTCATAGGTGGATCCCTTATACAAATATTCACGATCTCAGAACTGCTTCATAAACTATGTAAACAATTGCGCTCTTTGTATACCTGAATATTTCGGAACTCTTACTTTCTTATACACTGAGGCCCTTTCATTATGATATCTCAGCCAAATTACAAATATTTGGATTTTCTAATTCTTTCTATCCTCCTTCATGATTTGATTTACAGACTTTGCCTCTTATGCCTAGCGTTGAGGCCGAGGAGGCATTGCAGCGTATAGGTACAAGTGAAGGACAAAACCCAGACTTGCTTTTAGATGCAAAAGTTAAAGAGGCTGGACAGCAAGATCAAAGAAAGTAAATGGGAACGGAAGAGTGGTAGATGGTTACAAAGTAGCTGCATCCAGAGACTGAAGGTATATTGCAAGACCCTTTCGTAATGCCTACAGTGCAACGTATGAAGTGCACCGATGGCGCTATCACCAAACGGACCTCTCTTTGCTAACATTTACATATCACAAACCCACCCCCTCCCCCCAATTTTTCAGTAGAATAATCTCTAAACAAGAAATAACTATCCCAGTGTGTACATTCTACTATTCCTTCCTAACAACATTATTTCTTTTCTATTTCAGCAAATTCATTACTTTTTTCCACGTCATATACCTATCACCAGATATATTATGAAGACAATTCATCTCAAAATCTTTGTTAACATTTTCTTTTCCTCCCTGAGTTTTCCTATATACTTTAGAATGGTCTTCATATGCTTCTTTGATCATTATATATTTTTTTCGGCTGTTATCCTTTTCAATTAATTCTATGTGAATCCAGTTTTATTTTATCGACTTCATATATTTTACTTATGACATTCTTTTTTTTTAATATAGCAATTCTGCTACTACTACTACTACTACTACTACTACTACTACTACTACTACTACTACTACTATTATTATTTTATTATTCTTATTAATAGCTAAGCTACAACCCTAGTTGGAAAAGCAAGATGCTATAAGCCAAAGGGCTCCAACAGGGAAAAATAGCCCAGTGAGGAGAGGAAATAAGGAAATAAATAAACGATATAAAAAGTAATGAAAATCATAATAAAATATTTTTAAAACATTACTAACATTAACTAATACTACTATAAATAGTAAAGATGAAGGCGGAACTAGCTTAACAAGAACTTGCTATTCAGTGACCCCAAAACAAGCACAGTTGACGATATTTCAACTGAACAGGAGGAAGAAATAAGATTGCATCTGTAACTAATTATGCAAAAACCCCTTGAGAGTGATGAAAACATTCTTCTCCAGCTTAGATAAGACTGAAAAACATCATCACTAGACACCAGGAGGTCATGAATATACATGATCCTATTGACCAGAGGTTACTCGAAAATAAATATAATCATTGGCTGTTTTATCTCAAATTTTTATCTTTTTCTGTTGTTTTGATAGACGTGATAAAAATGTAACTGATCCCAACATACGTTGTTATGTTGGTAACAGTATATCAACAGTCAAGAATAGAACAACAATCATTCTTGTCCTATGTTACTAACTGACTCCGGTAAGGCAAGTTTTTTTTTTGTCATTGGCCATTTACCTGATGCGATAGCGTGAATTGTTAATCGATTAGCTATCTGCCACTGACAAATACTGTACAAGTTTATTGCCTGCCAATGTTGGAGAAAGTTTTGCAACAGCAGTTCCTCCACAATTAGGAGCCAATTTGCATAAGACGACGGGGGATACTTGACAATTTTACATATAAGTCACATTTTATCTCTGATGGATCATTGTGCCAAATTTGGGTTATAAGGTGTGGTGCTAGGTCCTAGAGACAATTCGGTGCCACTTCTAGCCTTTACATTCTTATCGTTAAGAGGTTTTCTTGATATTTTTTTTCAGAGTTGTTAATGTAATTTCTCAATTACATTTTCTTCCATTTCACAAGGCTGTGTAAATAATACGAAATTAATAAAAACTTAAAGAAAGACAATTAATTTTATTAATTATCTCAATTTTACATAGTCTCTCTCTCTCTCTCTCTCTCTCTCTCTCTCTCTCTCTCTCTCTCTCTCTCTCTCTCTCTGTGTGTGCTATAAAATAGCATCCCAGCTCCTTTTCCTATGGGTACAAGTTTGACTACTTCTTCGCTGAACAAGAATAGAGTTCTTTTCATGACGCTCCAAAATCAAACCATTGTTCTCCAATCTTGGGTAGTGCCATAGCCTCTGTACCATGGTCTTCCACTGTCTTGGGTTAGAGTTCTCTTGCTTGAAAGTACACTCGGGCACACTGTTCTATCTTATATCTTATTTCTCTTTCTCTTGTTTTGTTAAAGTTTTTATAGTTTATAAATTGATATTTATTTTTATGTTGTTGCTCTTCTTAAAATATTCTATTTTTCCTTGTTCCCTTTCCTCACTGAGCTATTTTCCCTGTTGGAGCCCCTGGGCTTATAGCATCCTGCTTTTCCAACTAGGGTTGTAGCTTAGCAAGAAGTAATAATAATAATAGTAGCTCGTAACACGCGTTAGCTATTTCCTTCAACATATACCCAGAAATGGGATTCATGAACTTGGGTCATATTAGGTGCTGGGGATTGGGAGGCTACTCAAGAGCATTATTATGTAATCAGTTCAATGATTGGTCCTTGATATCTATTGATAAATATGGAATTCTTTTCTTAATTTAGATTCCTTGAATTTTATAGTCTTACATTCTTTAAGAGGCCAAGGGTCTATCAATTCGTTTGGGAT
>NC_090737.1:15067903-15080403 GCF_036898095.1 Palaemon carinicauda
AGATGTTTTTCCACACTTAAGAACTCTGGGAAGCTTATAGAAGATTTCAGAACTAAATTCAGATCGCATTCGGACTTCAACGGAACTGTAAATTTCAATCCTGTATTATCCCCCCCTCTCTCTCTCTCTCTCTCTCTCTCTCTCTCTCTCTCTCTCTCTCTCTCTCTCTCTCTCTCTCTCTCTCTCTCTCTCTCAGGGTTTAAGCTTATTCAACAATAAGATTATATCTTTCTAGCGAGTCGAAAAAAAAATCACGGAATGCTGCCAAAACCAATTCCATACGAAGATAAACTTTTGAGTTTGCCATTCAAGAAAGTTCATTGAAACTGGAACAACAAAAGTCAAAGTTTTATCCTTCTTTTCTCCTTTGTGTAGTTGCTTTCATTTTCGCCATTTTAACTTTCCTGTATAATCGATGGACGACGATTTATATTCAACAATAATTACAATAACTGTTATGACAATAGTGATAGTAATATATGCAATAACAATATTGATAATTGCGATATAAAGCATCAATGGCAACTATACTAACAGTAAAAATCTTACTTCACTTATGGCAGCGATAATAGCATAAGTAATAATAATAATAATAATAATAATAATAATAATAATAATAGTACCCACCCACCCAATGAAAAAAAAAAATTATAAAAACTAGCCTGATGTTTCTTCCCGTTTGACAATAATAGAATAAAAAAACATTGCAAATAAAAAAGCGATATCCAATCAAAATCGACACCAGAAACTAACAATTATATACATCGATCCTCGAGAAAAATTCAATCTATCTCCAAACAACCCCGAAGTCCAACTCGCCTACCGGATATCAAACCGGAAATACCTGGAGATCATCCTTCCCAAATTACCTGTATATCTGCCATTAGTGGCTTTTAAATGGTTTGTCTAAAGGGAATGAGCGAAAGTATTTCCCATCGTTTGTTACCGAAACTCGCACGGAATTATTGCGAGGAAAAAAAAAAAAAAAAATATCGGTGTTTAAGATCGAGTCGGGTCTTCAAGATGAGGAATGGTCCTCATATTTTAAAAGTATTAATTTCTTTTACCAAGATATACCGGCATTTTGATGAATTCAACGACAGCTAAGAAAATAATAAGTGAGTTAAGAGATGATCTAGATCCTTTGTTGATGCTTGTGTTCAATTAAGGTGAAAAAAAAAAAAAAAAAAAAAAAAAAAAAAAAAAAAGAGCTACATGGATATGTGAGCAGAGTAAAGTAGAGGAAATTCTAACATGTATGGAGAAGAAATGGACATGAACAGGCCATAAAATGAGAATGACAGATAACAGATGGACAATAAGAATAACATAACGGGTCCCTAGAGATTACAAAGAAGCAAGGGAAGGAAAAGACGATGGAAAATTTGCGGGCATAGCCTGGCATAGTAAGACCAGGCGGGAGTAAAAGGACAAGTCTGAGGCCTTTGTCCTGCAGTTGATTAGCTACGGCTGCTGCTTCTGATCATGATGATGATGATGGTGTATTCAAATGTCTAAAGACTGAGAGGCTGATCCCCACAGTCAAAATGAAAAAGGCACTTCTAGGCTGGGTTTAAACGAGCATGTGGCCGTTACTTTAGATGTTGATGTTTTTACCTTAGATTACCTTAAAACTTTTAAAATTTCCTTGAATTTAAAGCTAGTAAACCTAAAATTATCTTAGAATTACCTTAGTAATTACCTTGAGACCAAGCAAATTACCTCAAACTAAGGTAACTACCTTAAAATTTTAAATCCTGCTTCTAGAGAATCTCCTAATTGTTCGGTATAAATACTGCACATAGAGAGATAAGTCACCTTTAATATGAATAAGTAAAAAATCTAAAGCCCAAATCCAGTCTAATTTCTCAACTAATCTGTTTAATTTCTCAACTAATCTATCTAATTTGCAGTATGTAAGAAACCTCTTATATCTAATAGTAATTTTGCCGGACAGCTTCGCGTGATAATTTCGTGCTTCCAGGATATGGCTAATTCTTGTGATCTTTTCCACTGTTTTTCTTCTTTTCACTTCTTCACTTTTCCCCGTTCTATGAAATTTTGAGCAGTGATAAAGACTAACACACTTTTAACATTGAAGAGATTTATATATATATATATATAAATATATATATATATATAATATATATATATATATATATATATATATATGTGTGTGTGTGTGTGTGTGTGTGTGTGTGTGTGTGTGTGTGTGTGTGTAGATTTACATGCATATCTTGGTTATTAGTGATTATTTCAAATACCTTCTATATTATAAAATGATGCATGAATAATCATTATTATGATAATATTCTTTTCGTAGTACTCTAATGCATTTGGCAACGAATTAAAACATTGGTGGCATTTTTAAATAAACTATATATATATATATATATATATATATATATATATATATATATATATATATATATATATATATATATATATATATAATATATATATACCTCAATCAATATAATATATTTTTCTGCTAATTAACATCAATATATTTCACCATACATCACCACTTTTCCATTTAAATATCACAAAATTATTACATTGACAAAGTCTCTTTTAAATGAGAGCGTAATTATCAAGAAAAACAAAATAATGATACTGGACAATTTCTGCTAACAATTATATGAAAGTCGACATACTAAAGCAAGCAACATCTCTTTTTTTCTCTAAATGAACTTCATTCTATAGCAAAGCAAAGAGAGAGAGAGAGAGAGAGAGAGAGAGAGAGAGAGAGAGAGAGAGAGAGAGAGAGAGAGAGAGAGAGAGAGAGAGAGAGAGGTGCTCATCGATGGAGTGGAAGGGGATATAAATCTGATGTACGACTTAGATTCTTGATGAAGTGGAAAGATTTCATTCCCCATTTCTTTTCCGATGAAGAATGGAAAGGAAGCATCCTCCATTATGGAAACAATATCTCACGAGTGAATAGATTAAATTTTACGTAGCATTCAATGCGCTCTTTTAAAAATACAGTTTTATTATGACTTACTACTTATTATTTTTATTACTTGCTAAGCTACAACCCCAGTTGGAAAAGCAGGATGCTGTAAGCTCAGGGGCTCCAACATTCCAACATGGAAAATAGCGCAAAGAGGAAAGGAAACAAAGAAAAATCAAATATTTTAAGAACAGTACCAACATTAAAATGAATATCTCCTATATAAACTATAAACACTTTAAAAAAAAACAAGAGAAAAAGAAATAAGATAGAATACTGTACCCCAGTGTACCCCAAGCATGAAAATCCTGACCCAAAACACTGGAAGACCATGGTATAGAGGCTAGGGCACTATCCAAAACTAGAGAACAATGGTTTGATTTAGGCGTGTCCTTCTCCTAGAAGAGATGCTTACAATAGCTACCGAGTCTCGTCTACCCTTACCAAGAGGAAAGTAGCCACTGAACAATTACAGAGCATTAGTTAGTCCTTTGAGTAAAGAAGAATTGTTAGGTAATCTCGGTGTTGTCATGTGTAAGAGGACAGAGGAGAATGTGTAAATAATATGCCAGACTATTCGGTGTATGTGTAGTACTATCTGGCCAGTCAAAGGACCCAATAACTCTCTAGCGGTATTATCTCAATGGGTGGCTTGTGCCCTGACCAACCTACTACCTTATATATTAAGGATTCAAATAACAATAGTTGCATGTAACCCTGATTCCGTTTTTTAAGGCAAATTTAATAGCTTTTCAAGTCATTCTCAAACATGTTAGCATTAAAATTTTATCAAAATATTGTAGAAAATTAATAGGAAATAATTAAATGACACTGAAATCACTTAATAGAAATGAAGAATAAAAAAGAATAGATTAGCGAATTTTCAGTAGGTCGTTCTTTCAAAATATCTTGAAAAGATCGGTCCTCGTTGTTGACGACTTCCTTGATTGGTTGTGCATTATCCCACCTTGTGTGAGACACGGGTTCATCTCTGGGGACAAAATTCGTAAGGAACCGCAAGATATCTCCCAAAAGGAATAAGTAAATATATCAAGGATTTAAAAAAAATCTATATCATACATAATCTTTTTTTTTTATACTTAGGAACAGCGAGAAAGTCCATATAGTAAATAGACGCAAAAAAGATAATAAAAAATCTCCCTTATATAAATTTTCAAGAGAAGCTTATTCTTTCATCGGTGAAAATAAAAGTTGGAGGATGTCCAAAATTTCGACAGATGCACCAGAATGACACTGTGGATCGTGAAATGAGGCTGGATAAAACTTGCACGAAATTACTTCCAATGGAGATTTAACGGATATAAATGGTCCATTCGTTACCTTTACAAGCAGAATTTATTGTTAAGTGAAAGCTTACAAAGAAACTTTTTTTTTTTTTTGCAGGATATTGCAAGTGAAAACAAAAATGAATGAGTAAAAATGACAGATTGGAAGATGCTCATCAGGGTAAATTAGGAACCGGGATAATGTAAGTATATATTGAAGCTCCGTGCAAGAAGATGCGAGTGACATTGAAGTTACTTCACATGAATGATTTGTCTGGCCGTTTTCTTAACATATTGGAGAAAAAAAAAAAACCCAAGTCTAAGGATATATGGATAAAAGTTCTTTCATCGTTTGTTTTCAATAAAGGAGAGAGAGAGAGAGAGAGAGAGAGAGAGAGAGAGAGAGAGAGAGAGAGAGAGAGAGAGAGAGAGAGAGAGAGAGAGAGAGAGAATTTTGTTCACTTCACTAGTGTATTTGCTTAATAAATGTGTCTTTTCGCTCATTCCTAATTGATTTTAGTGGGATTGACATACCCTACATATTTTCTAATTCGCTCAACCATATAAAAAAAGAGGGAAGAAGAAATTGAGTGATGCAATGACTGGAGACGAGATTTTTTGGAGCTGGTTTATATATATATATATATATATATATATATATATATATATATATATATATATATATATATATATATATATATATATATATATATATATATAATTTTTTTCTGATTGGCTAAAATAGATTTTTATTTTTTTTACTATCGGTATAGTCTTAATTCTGATCCATAAAATATTTCTTCCAAATAATAACAAAAATTTCGAATGATGGCATCTTTATCGACGAATTCCTAAATAAAAAGTTAAATTCCTTCCAAAAGATAATCAAATATAAGAAAAAAAATATATTCTTAGAACTTACCTGTGGAAATTGACAAACTGTAGAAATTGTCAAGGTCACAGTGTGGCACAGCTTTGGTGAACCTATAAAGAAAGAATAATAATTTATTCATAAGAAAATATACTCAAATGCTATCATAAGTCAATAAAAAATTATATTATAAATATAAGATAATAATATTAAATGCTAAGCTACAACCCTAGTTGGAAAAGCAAAATGCTATAAGCCCAGGGGCCCCAACAAGGTAAATAGCTCAGTGAGGAAAGGAAATAAGGAAAAATAAAATATTTTAGGAATAATAACAATACTGAAATAAATATTTCCTATTTAAACTATAAAAACTTAAACAAAACAGAGGAAGAGAAACTAGATAGAAAAGTTCATCATAATATTACGATAGTAAGAATTACAGATACTATATAGATACTTAGCGGCTACAACTAAGAGATTGAAAAATGCCGTCGTTTAATTTTCTAGCGTAGAAATTATAAGGTGAATATTTCAAAAAGGAAATGTGTGATGGATCTTCATTGGAAGCTACAGTATATATGATCAGATGTCCCGTAAATATATCTAGAAAAAATACTGATTTGTTTTCTGTCCAGAATACTTACTCTTAACAAATATCCGATAAAACAAATAATGTAAGCAATATTGAAACGCTTCCATTTTATATCTAACCACTGTAGTGTAATTATATGACACTGTCCGGCATATCCGCATTCATTTCACAGACAGTAATATGAACGTTGGCAGAAGAAAGCTTTACATGTTAGATATAGAATACAGACAGTAAAATCCAAAAATTAAAAAAAATTGGAAATTTAACTTGAGCTTCCGAAGGGATCATCTACCTTCCTCTTCAAATTAAAAGGACCCTTCAATAGATTTTCTCGGTTTTACAAATGTTATTCATACGGAAAATTTGTATTATTTAATAGACAAGTACATGTCTGTTGTTTATTTTCTAGATTGAAGATATTAAAGAGACTTTAGTTAATATAAATATCGAGTTATTCCTATGGGTGACTATTATATTAAAAGTTAGTTTTTCAGTACATTTGTCCATCTAACAATATTTGATTTGTTAGAACAATACATTTTCATCCAGCAATAAGAGATCATTTGCTTCATTATGCATGTGCATATACATATATATGTATACATATATATATATATATATATATATATATATATATATATATATATATATATATATATATATGTGTGTGTGTGTGTGTGTGTGTGTGTGTGTGTGTGTGTGTGTGTGTGTGTGTGTGGGTGTGTGTGTGTGTGTATCTTGCTTTGTTTTTGTTGATAACTAAATTTGATACATCGTGTCTCCTCTTCAAAGTAGAAAATATAGTATTTTCAACCCTGAAAAGGGGACGTGATATTTCTAAATTGTTAGTGAAGACTAAAAATACTACTAGATCTTTGCTCAGACAGCATCTATAACGTTTAAAACGGTTACAGAAGACTAAAATTACTGCCAGATACATTCTTCTTCGAAATTCCGTATATTTTTCTAATTAATAAAATAGATATTGACCTCCAGATATCATCTCATTCGTACGGGGTCTCTTGCCCAGCCCTTGGCATCTTCTACCAACATGAAAAAAAAAAAAAACACACACACATACAAACAAACAAACAACTTTCAGAAAACGAATTTCAGAATCACAACCATAGCTCATTACATTCCTGTTCATTTCTAACCGAAGCATAAATTTTACAAATCCGATAACTTCGTTAACTCCAAACGTTGCCAACTACAATGGCGACTGTAATCACATTATCCGTAAACAGATATGGCAATAACCTCACCAACTCATTGAATATGCAAACGTGAATTCATAAAGCCTCCTCAACCTATTCATCATGAAAGTGACCTCATCTCAGGCAATTGATGACATCACGAGATATCTCCTTGCCTTTTGTGCTCATCTGAGTCATGGGATGCTGGGGTTGTTGCATCATGGCTAAGAGAGTATTTCCTGTAGGAGGCTTCGGAATGCTTAGGAGGAAATGCTTCCCTGTTAGGCCCATAGTAACGCATGCCCTTGGGGTAAGGGGTTGGGGGAGAACGTGAGGCTAGGCGGATTCAACGGCGTAGGTAAAATCAGGACCTCCTTAAATAGGTCCTGTAAGGAGTAGATGGGGGGGGGGGGGGGGGCAATTGTACAACAGGTCTTCTGGGGGGTATGGTATAATAGGTCTCTTTGAGGGAGGCATGATACTGTACTTCAGGATGGGCGGAGCTGATCACGGTGATAAAGGATGTTACGTCTCGTATGCTTTGTCAAACTGATCCTGATAACGCGACTGATAACCATGATAAAGGGTGGATATATAGACCTTGGGTGAAGGTATGGTAGCCGGGATAGCAGAAGGGATGAGGTTGCTCATGTTATCATTGTTGCTTTAAATTCTTATAGTGATTTGAGAAGTAATATCTCAAAGGTTTATTCAAATTATCACTTTTAAATATAGCTTTGATTTGCTACTAGACGATACAATTAATCAAAGCAGTATTTCATAAAATTTCAGACCTTGTTAAGGCTGCTAGAATATGAAGGCACATATACATAACAATCTTAAATACTATTACACATTTATATGAAGCCATTGAAATGAAAGCATATCTGGGAGATATATCTACGAAAACAAGCGTCATCATTAATTAGAGCTTCTACTATTTCTCAACTGTGTAATTATCATTGTAAGACTCAGATATCTCCTCCAAACTTCTCCGATATCATTTTCTGAAAATGAATTTTGAAATCATTAGTAAGTCAATACGCGTTCTCGAGTTGCTCCGGGCGGCTTTTGTACCGATGACCGTAAGGATCACCTTTCCCTTATTAATTACAAAGATAATGACCCATCTGGTCGTCCAATTAGATGACAGTGATGTCTCCCGGAGCGAATCAAGCTTGCTTTAATGACTTACTTTTTTTTTTTCTAAATTCCGTCGGCGTTTCGTTTGGCTTTCATACTAGGAAATTAAAGTCGAATTTCACCCGTTTTTCCTTGCTCTTATTTTTTTTTTCTTAATTTCATTATACTTGCTAATTGAGAATGGCGTTCTAATTAGAATAGCCTGTTCCTCTGTGTCGGAGGTTTCTTTTTAGCTAGAAATGGTTATTGTGGGAAGAACCAAACGACACATACACGGATTCGTATTTATGAAAATGTCTCTTTTAGTGCTTTCCAGTATGTGCAAAGGAAAATACAATACAATGTTGCCATGGAAACAGTTGTATACATGAAAACAGCTTGTACGATTATGTGTATAAACATGTCTTGATGCAGACAAATTATTTTATTATTTAAATGATTGTATGGAATGGACAAATTTATTTTCGCTAACAAATACAAAACCATACGTACTTCTTCATTAAAACATCTTAGGGTGTTCAAATATTATGAAGAGAAAAACTGAACTACTCTTACAAACACACACACACACACACACACACATATATATATATATATATATATATATATATATATATATATATATATATATATATATATGTATATATATACATATACAGTATATATATATACATACACACACACACACCCATATATATATATATATATATATATATATATATATATATATATATATATATATATATATATATATATATTCAACATTTAGCCGTTCCCATAACATGGGACGGCTCTAGAGGAATACAACACAGAACTCAGTGGCGCATTTATCATTTAACTGCTGAACCCCACTAAACGTTTAATATTAATCGCTACATACGCCTACACAGAAGTTTAATCAACACCGTATGGGAACCTTACTTACATCTTCCATATCACTCATATATTTCTTTATACGTATTTATGCACACACACACACACACACACATATATATATATATATATATATATATATATATATATATATATATATATATATATATATATATATATATATATATATATAAAGTCATCATCATCATTATCTCCTCCTACTCCTATTGACGCAAAGGGCTTCGGTTAGATTTCGCCAGTCGTCTCTATCTTGAGCTTTAAATTCAATACTTCTCCATTCGTCATCTCCTACTTCGCGCTTCATAGTCCTCAGCCATGTAGGCCTGGGTCGTCCAACTCTTCTAGTGACTTGTGGAGCCCAGCCAAACGTTTGGTGAACTAATATCCCTGAATCAAGTTTTATCTACGGATTCCTTTGAATTGTTTTCGAAAATCACAAAACATTTCATCATTCAAATCTACCTCCATTCTCCTTTTCTAAAATACTTCACCCTCAGAGGAAATTCTAACAATCTCAGCACGTTACCTACTTTATACTCTCTTTAGAACTCGATTCAAAGACCACTTGGTCGATTTTATTCACAAATACTTCCCTAAAACAATTGAGAATTTAACAATTTACTGCCTTGGATTTCCAAATCACTAGTAAAATTTATGATTGAGTGTAATCTAAAGTAATCTAAAAACATTTGAATATAATTTGGGCTTCTAAATAATAAAAACGTGTCATCAATATACCATCTATGACTCAATTTAAAATAGGTTTAAAGACGGGAGGGCGTTCATTAAGCCAAGTATTTTCACTATATAGCTGATACACAGATAGATAGATCTATGTATGCATATGTATACTGTGTGTGTATCTATATATATATATATATATATATATATATATATATATATATATATATATATATATATATATATATATATATATATATATATATGTGTGTGTGTGTGTGTGTGTGTGTCTGAGTGTGTGTCTAAAATAATACACCTCCCTTTACAAGTATGTAATTCATAGACATATATATATATATATATATATATATATATATATATATATATATATATATATATATATATATATATATATGCTTATATACTTAAACATACAAATTCTTTATTCAAATTTACGAAGTTGAAAAAAGAGAGAGGCCAATTTCATCCAACAAGCAGAACACAATTTCCTTGAATCCTTCCTACAAAAGTTAAACTAATTAGTCCTAAATTTTGTTCCGGAAAGTTACCCTGAAAACATATCTGGATCACTTTCCACCCAACGGCTCACAATTACGCACCAACCTAAACTTTTGCCCTGCTGTATGATAATGCTCCGAAATAGCTGAATTTTATACTGATGTGATTAGGGCTGAGCCCCGAAAGAGGAAATTCTATATTCTATATATTTTTTGTACTATATATTTTTTACTAATGATGTTATTATTGTGAAGCACCAAAGAGAAAAATTTCATATTTCATTCTTTATATTTTTAATGATTATTCTCTAGATAAAATATCTATTGAACAGCCATCCGATAGTGAATAATACATATAAAGAAATTTAATTAAGATTAGGAGGAAACGTTGTTTTAAATTTACAGATCTTTTTCTTTGAATATGAAAGGAACTTATGAGAAACATCAAAGGAAAGTATTTTTAATCTCATTTCTCTTTCTTTTAATGACAGAGGAAACGATAAAATATTCATGTATATGTTGGCCTGAGGCAATGAAGAGTACGTCATACATTACCATAATCTTATTGAGAGCATGATATACACATGTTTTTACATACTACTTTGCTAAATTTTAAATTTCCTTTTTTGAATTTTTCAAATAACGCCATTTGATATTTTCACCTTTAAGTTCAATTTAAGCTGGTTTTAATTAAATAAACACCATAAATGAAATCAAGACTAAAACTGAATGATAAAGTGAGTAAGCGAAGCAATCTTAAAAAAAAAGAAAAAAAAAAACATATCCAAACTGATTTCATATAATATTTATCTTGAATTCAATGACTACTTCGCGTTACTTAAAGCATGATATTTTTCATGACTTGCCCCCACTTTTTGCAAAATTGTTGCGTGTTCAATAGCTGTCGTGTATTCTAAAATAAAAGTCTAACATTTTCTCTCAATGTGTGTAGTAATCGCTCTAACTTTCAAGATAAGAGTGATAAATATTGCAAGAGGACGAGATCACGAATAAAAGCAAGCTTTTCTTATGAGTATTTATCAAAATTATTATCAAAAATTGTATTTATAGACCTACCTTCCATCTTTCTACAGTAAACAGACCTAGCCTTACGCCAAAATGACATCATGACTACTCATGAAGCCTTTATATTATATAAGCCTATATTAGATATTTCAATTTTGCTTCCTAAAAATATCTAATATCTTTAAATTTAATCTTTAAGGAAAATACAAGAACTAAATACTAACCGGCATTCCCTGAATGTCAGCCTAAAACCAGGCTTGTCTTATGGGCCTGGTTTCATGTGATAGGCCTAACTGTCCCAGAATCGGAGGTCTACTGTATAGGAAGTAAATGCTTCTGCCTAATATTCGGCGGACCAAATAGCGTTTATCTGAGGGGAATACATAGCAACTATGTCGAATAACAATAATATATTACTGCATTAGTTAACTACAAAGAGCAGACTAGTACTGGAATAAGCTGCAGTTAATACTGAGAAATACAGCCGCTTAATTATTATTACGAATAATGTACAAAGATTATACATACATACATACATATATATATATATATATATATATATATATATATATATATATATATATATATATATATATATATATATATATATATATGTACTGAGAAATACAGCCGCTTAATTATTATTACGAATAATGTACAAGATTATACATACATACATATATATATATATATATATATATATATATATATATATATAGATGAATAGATAGATAGATAGATATTTACGCTTACATATATATATATATATATATATATATATATATATATATATATACATATATATATATATATATATATATATATATATATATATATTTACATATTTACATATATAAATAAATATATACATATATATATATATATATATATATATATATATATATATATATATATATATATATATCAAATAATTCTTTGATACTTTCCCTTGCAATTTTTCAAAAATAAGAAGCGCTTATTCAAATTTTTCTAAGTAACGATGATGACTAAAGAAATTAAAATTACATCTATATAAAGCCAAAATTCTAAATTTGCTTTGCTAACTGCAAAGGCAATTTAATCATCTTTATTTGAACAATATAATTCAGGGATATGAATTCTGCCTGAACATTATAGGGCAGTTTAGAATCAGATATATTGCCACATAAATCGCCTCGAGTCACATAATTGCTGCACCACAGTCATTTAATATTGCAAATGCATTTAGCAAAGGTATTTACACAAATAATGAGGAATAAAATATTTCAGCTTGTAATGAATGTTGAATTAAAGCATAGTTTATTACTATAATAATAATTATTATTATTATTGTTATT
>NC_090737.1:15085403-15095403 GCF_036898095.1 Palaemon carinicauda
ATAATAATAATAATAATAATAATAATAAAAATAATAATAATAATAATAGAGGGAGACTAGGTTAAAACTGTCCTATTTTACGATCGTCCAAAATTTTGAATAGCAGCATTGTCTTTAAATGCATTTTTGGTATAATTTTTCGCCCACGTCACTGCTATTTTATTTTGACAGTATTTCTTTTTAAAATTCAGATCATCAAACATTTTAGACCTTTTTCTTCCCCCCCTTCGTTCTTCTACCATTTTTCCCTTCGTCCCAGGATCGGAGAATTCTAGTTATCAAAACAATCTGTCTATTTCGCTTTACTACATTCTCCGATATGACCACACATAAATCCTGGACGTATTGATGGAACCCCACCGAAAGTACATGGCTTTTCCATGAAAAGCCTTAGTCCTATAAGACCTTTCTTTTTTCTTTTTATTTTTTTCTCTACCATTATGTCTGGTTATAATTCACTCATATTTCATATACTTGCCAGATACAGCTTTTAGAAGATTAAACTGACTCTCTCGCTCCTCTAAATTCTCATTCTCCTTTCTATCCTTATCACTTTAACTGCCTTATACCGTCGTCCTTAGCAGTATCATTTATGTAATCCTGATTAAATTCTCACTAACTCAAGTCTTTGAAGATTAATTGACTAAAGCCTGGAAATGGAAAGTAGATAGTTAGAAAAGGACCCTGTTACTGGTGAGTTTCCATTAGCTAAATTCTATTCATTGGGAGATCTCGGATATTACTTTTTTTTTTCTTTATATCCCCGTCATTTCTGTTATGATTTTTAATCTCAATATTCTCACCTCTGAGCTTCATAATTACGCTGCTTTCAACATTAAACCCAGAGCTACTAAACTGTGTCTTCACAAATACACAGTGGAATGGAAAAGACCAGTTTTCTCATATCTGTGTCACCGCCAATTAATTCGTTATGTATGTTGCATAAGATTTTTCATAATTCTCATGTAAGTGTTTTTATTTTAAAAAATAACAATATGGGTTGTTCTCTCAGTTAACATTTCATTCATACTCCCTATATTATGAATGAAAAGAGTCCGCAGCTGATTGGCGTTCAAAAAGCAATGTAAAACCTACATTCTCAGTTTCAAACAAGACGACGTTTCGCTAGTTTTACAAATATCTTCAGAAATATATCAAAGGAAATCTTGCTTTAAAGGGAAGTGATAATGTCAAACATACAAGAGTTTTGATCCCAACACACTTTATTGCATCTTGGAATCGACTATTGAACATTTTGTAACTATTAATGACAATAACATTGTTAGATTGTAAAATACAACTTATTGTAAAACTCGTATGTATATATATATATATATATATATATATATATATATATATATATATATATATATATATATATATATGAATGCACACACACACGAGTGTACGTGTACACATACACACATACCTTAACTTTGGTAGTTGAAAGAGTTGCGTACCGCCAATATCAGCAAAGCTGTAATAGTCAAGGGCAGGCATCCTAGGCTGGTTTGCTGTGAGCTATCAAACGAAAATCTCCCACCATCACCAATCCGCCCTGGCCAGAGTGGTGATGAAAACTGGCCAAACCCCAGACATGAAATGACATGACAGAGACTTTTGTCCCGCAGTGGTCTAGAAACGGCTGCAATTAGTTGTTGCTGTTGTTGTTGTTCTTGTTATATACATATAATCAACATAGCTATTTCCTTTAACAGGAAGTGATTCCAGAGAATGAACATCACATCCGTCACTTTCAAATTAATACCTTAATTGCTGCCTCCCGAATGAAATGCTTGTTTAGAAAAGCTCCAGAACATTTAAACCCGAATTTGTACCTTTTTAGTCTCTTTCATTCGAAAGGCAATTTCTGCTATAAAGGACATTACTCCCATGTGAATAACTTTGACTTAACTGCTTTCTGAGTGGAGATATCTCAACGATTTGAAAGGATTGTGTATCGCCATGCTCAGCAAAGCTATCCTAGTCAGGGCGACCCATACTAGACTGGTTTGTTGTGAACGATCAGACTAAAGTCTCCCACCATCACCAACTCTCAGTGACCAGCGTGATGAAAATGGCTAAACCCTAGACATGACTAAGGACATGTCTGAGGTCTTTGTCCTGCAGTGGACTAGAAAGGCTGTATTTGTTGTTGTTGTTGTTGTATACACAAGATAAAGCACTCTGAGTTTACGGTTTCCTAAATAGGTATAAAACACTATAAGTTTACGGCTTCCTAAATAGATGTTAGTGTTTCTTTCCTCAGGGGAATAGCTTTTCTCTTAAGATAATTAAGGAGAGGAAGCACTATCAATTAATTGCTTACATACTATACATCTCAAGCTCAAGACATGGACTGTGGAATATCAACGGAAAAGGATATGTTTTAGGAAGTTAAAATTTAACACAATGGGACGAGGTTGAAAATGGGAGTCACATTCGCAAAAAATGGGTAGGGAATGTCAAGTGTAGTCGAGGTGATGTGTACACGCGTTTAAAAAAGGCTTTAGGGCAAATCGTTATTCATTTATTCTGTTTTTGAACAAGAGTTTTACCTTTGACAATAGGGATAACTGGATGAAACTGTTAGGTTAGTTTCCTTTGAAGTATCTCTTTCAAGAGAAATAACCTGTTAACAAATATCACAAACTTTCCCCCAATTGGAATGCACATACGTATTTCAAATTCCATTCAATTTTTTACTTGTAAATAAAAAAATGTAACAATTTTTTTAATCATCTTACATCATATAATCTGGTTTTCATGATATATAACATGTATAATCTGGTTTTCATGATATATAACATGTATAATCTGGTTTTCATGATATACATCATATCATATCATATATGATTTTCATGATATATAACATAAATAAACTGATTTTCATGATATATACCATATCATATAATCTTGTTTTCATAATATTTGACTAGAATTCTGAAAAGAATGGGGAATATTTTCAGCAACACTTACAAGAAGAATACGTAGATGAGTCTGATCAAAGATTAATTAGTAAACAGTAAGATAAATTAAAAAAAATTAAAAGCTTCAAAAATGAAAACATATCAAATAAAAATATAATTGAACACACCGAAATATAGGAAATTCTCCGCAAATTCCGACATGTGCATGAGAAAGCGAAGAGGTCCTAACAATAATTTTGAGAAAAGTACAAAGGGAAAGAAAAATAGAACGAAAGGAATCGCAACACACGGATTATTCTCGCTCAAAACAGTTCTTCGGCCTGGAAGAAATCACTGCAGAGCGATCGATTGAAATATGAGGAATAAAAGACACGAGACTGAAGAGAGGAAAGAGAAAAAAAATTAATCCCAAAATTTGCCATGAAAAAGAGGACACCAATAATCGATAGATATCTCGTGTAAATTCTTCTCTCTCTCTCTCTCTCTCTCTCTCTCTCTCTCTCTCTCTCTCTCTCTCTCTCTCTCTCTCTCTCTCCGACCTCAAATGATTCTCCAGTTATTAATGAAACTTGCGACATATATTCAGTTTATGGGGAAAAAAATATTTTTGAAAATTTGAACAGATTTCTAAGCTTTGGAGTTCGCTTCCTGCTTCTGTTTTACCCGACTTCTCCTGACATTTTTTACTTTCAAAGGGAAATCCCTTCTTATTTTCATTGTGCTTTATGCATGATTTTCTGTAACTCCCTCTCTCCCTTTCCTACCTGCCTAATCTTCATAATTTTTATATTCTAAAACATTTCATGATTTACCACCCTAATCCCACTCTTTCTCGCTTTTTTTTTTTACCATACTTTTGCTTTATCTTATTTTTCTTTCGCAACTAAGTTAGACAAAGATACTAATTCAAGTTACTGAGCTCAACATATCCGGTCACTTCTTTAAGGATAAAACTGATGAAGAATTATAAAGGTATAACAATACAGGACAGGATAATGCATTAACTTGACTGAAAAAGTAAGACATGACGAAATGACTGGCAGGGGAAGATCATTGTATTTATATACAAGAGAGAGGATGCTATAAAATAGTTGCTTAAAAAGCTTGGCATTAAGAGGGAATGGTTGTGAGTGGCAATGCATGGACCTGAGAACCGTGGATGTTACGTTGCACAGGGTAAATAAGTGTCGTCTCCAGGGGTGTTTAAAACCTTTATGCAGTGGTGAAAGGAGTACTAAGAGTAACTAAATTTGATGTAGGAAATAAAGCAAAAATGGTTAATGTTTGCAGATGATACTGAGCTGCATGACCTACATGTAGGAGTAAATAAAAATGAGGAAGGGTAAGATAAGAGAAGAAACGAACCATAGAATAGGAGACAGGAAAGTTGTCAGGATATGTGCAAAATATTGGTAAGAATCTAGAGTTGTCACTGGAAGGAAAGGTGGGAGTATCTGGGGGGATTGTTAAACTTACTATCCTTCATGAATGGGAAGTTCCATTTTGCATGTGAATTACAGACAAAAGACTGAAGCTGTTGAGAGTAACTGTTAGCATAGTATATGCAGTGTAATAAAAATTATAAGAATGGATCTGAGTATTTTGAGGTGGATCAGTCATGAAAAGTGATAGATAACAATTGGCGATTGAAAAAAAAACCTGTGTAATTTAGAATTGCTTCGAGGAAGGAGGAAATAGGTCTTAAAAATTGATAAACCTTAATATCCAGGAAGCGAGCAAGTGTGTGCAAGTGTGTAGGGGATTCATTTCACTGCTGATGGACCTTTTGTGTGATACTATAGTAAAATAACACATTGGACAAGCTTTACTATACAGTGGTTTCATAGCCCATTCAAAACTTAAAATAACGAATGTAGCAGTAACTGTTGTACTGCCTTTCTTTAATTCCAGCCTGAGTTACTGAGTTTACAGAAATTGTTCTTTGTAAAATATAGCAAATCAGGAAACCATAAGATGAAAAAGATGAGAAAAACCTCACTAAGGATTTATTATGAATCTACATAAGCTCTCTCTCTCTCTCTCTCTCTCTCTCTCTCTCTCTCTCTCTCTCTCTCTCTCTCTCTCTCTCTCTCTCTATATATATATATATATATATATATATATATATAAATATATATATGCGCATACATATATATGTATATATATATATATATATATATATATATATATATATATATATATATATATATATACCACAAGGAAAAAAGGATAATACCGAATATCTATCTATCTATCTATCTATCTATATATATATATATATATATATATATATATATATATATATATATATATATATATATATATATATATATATATATATATATATATATATATATATATATATATATACTACAAAGAAAAAATTATAATACCGAGTAAATCCTGACAGGTTTCGTCTCATGATATCATAAGAGTGGACCGATTTATTTATGTCGTGAGACGATACTAGTCAGGATTCGCTCCCGCATTTTCAAATTTTCATAGTGGTTTATTGCATCTGAGCATCACGAGTTCTAGCGAGTTTTACAATATATATGTGTGTATGTTGATATATATATATATATATAAATATATATATATATATATATATATATATATATATATATATATATATATATATTCATATAGATAGATAGATAGATAGATAGATAGATAGAAATATGTATATGTATATATATATATATATATATATATATATATATATATATATATATATATATATGTATATATATATATATATATATATATATATATATATATATATATATATATATATATATATATATATATATATATATATATATGAATTTGTGTATGTATGGGGCTGCACAAGTTCAACTTAATCCTCCAAACGAATCTGTCCAACTTTGGTGTATTCTGCGAATAATCACGCAAACTTTCCCCGATGAAGTTAGCTTCATCCACATTCTTTTATACAATTTCCTCTTTCTATTTATTTTTCTTTTCATACCAGAATTCACGTTAGACTTTGTTCTTTTCATTGGTTTTTGAAGAATCCATTAACTTGGTCGAAAGGTTTTACCCATAATTTAAAAAAAAAAATCGAATTAATTCTCTCAGCTTAATCAATTATAGGTCGAAATTGCGACTTGTTGAGCAATTTGTTTTCCTTCAGTATTCAAATTTTTCATTTAAACATCAAACGAATGTCTTTACGGGATTCAAACGAGGTTTAAAGAAACCTGAAATTAGTCATCAAAAGACTCCATCATCCTGGTCAAAATAATTTCCCTATGACAGCGATCACCTGATAAGGTCTTCTTTTCTAATCTCCTACTTCTTTCACTTCTTCTTACTCCTCTTCCACCTCCCCCCTTTCTTATTTTTACTATTATCTTATGTAATTTTCCGACTCTTTCATCTTGTCTATTTGTGAGGCAACACATGGTAAGGGCAACCCAAATGAAAAGCTTCCGCACGAATAAATTTGGTTTATCTCTTTTTACGCAAAAAAAAAAAAAGAAAAAAAAAAAAAAAAAAAAAAAAAAAAAACCGAGAAACATTACATGTATAAGGAGCACTATGGCTTCTAGGAGCAGACCTTTGATGCAGGAGGAGGAAAAACAAGAGACGGAGGAGGGGCAGGTAAGCAAGATGATGTAGGGGGTAGAGGAGAAAGGCCTACCACTATCAGTTAGAGGAAACACTTTTGTTTGATTTACTTCTCTCTCTCTCTCTCTCTCTCTCTCTCTCTCTCTCTCTCTCTCTCTCTCTCTCTCTCTCTCTCTCTCATGTCGTTTTTGTCAACTTTTTGCTTTTTCCATGACTGAATAATTATCTAGAATCTTTTACGTTCAGAGAATAAAAATGTTTCAACCTCATAATATTTTCAGTGCAGTTCTTCCAATCAATCAAAGTACAGGAATTAATATTTCAATATATATATATATATATATATATATATATATATATATATATATATATATATATATATATATATATATATATATTCTGCTGCCTGTTTCCTGTCATATAAACTTCAATCTTTTTTCACCCAATGTGCTTATTTCTGACAAAACGTAAGGAATATTTACATTTTACCTATTCGATTTATAACCCTTCATCCAAGACACCAAAATAAAGAATCAAAAGTATCGCACTAAATCAAGCAGGTTGGCAATACAAAAATGTAGAAAAAATGAAATGTTTAAACAGAGAAAATAGAGTATTGAGTGTTTTATTAAAAAGGGCAAATTTTCAAGTGAGGAATAAAATACCAATGGATCTTACTGAAAGGAATAGTAGTATGTTGGCCAGGGCACCAGCCACCCGTTAAGATACTACCGATAGAGAGTTATGGGGTCCTTTGACTGGCCAGACAGTACTACATTGGATCCTTCTCTCTGGTTACGGTTCATTTTTCCTTTGCCTAAACATACACCTAATAGTCTGGCCTATTCTTTACATAATCTCCTATGTCCTCATACGTTAGAATAAAAAAAAAAAGTCGCTGATTACTCACCGACGAATTAAGGCTTCTAGCACTGCAATGAATTGAATAACTTATCATTACGATAAGGGAATAACGGGGTGGGGGCGAGAGCCACTTAAACACCATAGCTCTGAATAATAGCGATTCTAAGATTGATTCTAAATGGGAGCAAGGTGGGCAATCTAACTGCAACTTGGCTAGGTCATACACAAATTTACCTGCCTTCATGCGTATTCTTCAAGTATCATTTATTGTTAAAAAGGGATTGGACTAGAATTAATAGTCCTCTGGCAGTCACGTAATAACGGATGGGACTAGAATTAAAAGTCCTCTGACAGTCACGTAATAAAGGATTGGACTAGAATTAAAAGTCCTCTGACAGTCACGTAATAAGGGATTGGACTAGAATTAAAAGTCCTCTGACAGTCACGTAATAAAGGATTGGACTAGAATTAAAAGTCCTCTGACAGTCACGTAATAAGGGATGGGACTAGAATTAAAAGTCCTCTGACAGTCACGTAATAAAGGATTGGACTGGAATTGAAAATACTCTGACAGTCACGTAATAAGGGATTGGACTAGAATTAAAAGTCCTCTGACAGTCACGTAATAAAGGATTGGACTAGAATTAAAAGTCCTCTGACAGTCACGTAATTAAGGGATGGGACTAGAATTAAAAGTCCTCTGAAAGTCAAGTAATAAAGGATGGGACTAGAATTAAAAGTCCTTTGACAGTCACGTAATAAGGGATGGGACTAGAATTAAAAGTCCTCTGACAGTCAAGTAATAAAGGATGGGACTAGAATTAAAAGTCCTCTGAGTCACGTAATAGGGGATGGGACTAGAATTAAAAGTCCTCTGACAGTCAAGTAATAATGGATGGGACTAGAATTAAAAGTCCTCTGACAGTCAAGTAATAATGGATGGGACTAGAATTAAAAGTCCTCTGACAGTCACGTAATAATGGATGGTACTAGAATTAAAAGTCTTCTGACAGTCATGTAATAAGGGATGGGGCTAAAATTAAAAGTCCTCTGACAGTCACGTAATAAGGGATGGGGCTCGAATTATATGTCCTCTGACAGTCAAGTAATAAAGGATGGGACTAGAATTAAAAGTCCTCTGACAGTCACGTAATAAAGGATTGCACTAGAATTAAAAGTCCTCTGACAGTCAGATAATAAAGGATGGGACTAGAATTAAAAGTCCTCTGACAGTCACGTAATAACGGATGGGACTAGAATTATAAGTCCTCTGACAGTCAGGTAATAAAGGATGGTACTAGAATATAAAGTCTTCTGACAGTCATGTAATAAGGGATGGGACTAGAATTAAAAGTCCTCTGACAGTCACGTAATAAGGGATGGGGCTCGAATTATAAGTCCTCTGACAGTCAGGTAATAAAGGATGGGACTAGAATTAAAAGTCCTCTGACAGTCACGTAATAATGGATGGGACTAGAATTAAAAGTCCTCTGAGTCGCGTAATAGGGGATGGGACAAGAATTAAAAGTCCTCTGAGTAACGTAATAGGGGATGGGACTAGAATTAAAAGTCCTCTGACAGTCACGTAATAAGGGATGGGGCTAGAATTATAAGTCTTCTGACAGTCACGTAATAAAGGATGGGACTAGAATTAAAAGTCCTCTGACAGTCACATAATAAGGGATTGGACTAGAATTAAAAGTCCTCTGACAGTCACGTAATAAAGGATTGGACTAGAATTAAAAGTCCTCTGACAGTCACGTAATAAGGGATTGGACTAGAATTAAAAGTCCTCTGAGTAACGTAATAGGGGATGGGACTAGAATTAAAAGTCCTCTGACAGTCACGTAATAAGGGATGGGGCTAGAATTATAAGTCTTCTGACAGTCACGTAATAAAGGATGGGACTAGAATTAAAAGTCATCTGACAGTCACATAATAAGAGATTGGACTAGAATTAAAAGTCCTCTGACAGTCACGTAATAAAGGATTGGACTAGAATTAAAAGTCCTCTGACAGTCACGTAATAAGGGATTGGACTAGAATTAAAAGTCCTCTGAGTAACGTAATAGGGGATGGGACTAGAATTAAAAGTCCTCTGACAGTCACATAATAAGGGATGGGGCTAGAATTATAAGTCTTCTGACAGTCACGTAATAAAGGATTGGACTAGAATTAAAAGTCCTCTGACAGTCACGTAATAAGGGATTGGACTAGAATTAAAAGTCCTCTGAGTAACGTAATAGGGGATGGGACTAGAATTAAAAGTCACCTGACAGTCACATAATAAGGGATGGGGCTAGAATTATAAGTCTTCTGACAGTCACGTAATAAAGGATGGGACTAGAATTAAAAGTCATCTGACAGTCACATAATAAGGGATTGGACTAGAATTAAAAGTCCTCTGACAGTCACGTAATAAAGGATTGGACTAGAATTAAAAGTCCTCTGACAGTCACGTAATAAGGGATTGGACTAGAATTAAAAGTCCTCTGAGTAACGTAATAGGGGATGGGACTAGAATTAAAAGTCATCTGACAGTCACATAATAAGGGATGGGGCTAGAATTATAAGTCTTCTGACAGTCACGTAATAAAGGATGGGACTAGAAT
>NC_090737.1:15102903-15105403 GCF_036898095.1 Palaemon carinicauda
TAATAATAATAATAATAATAAATTTATTAAAGTCAACACTATCTTCAAGGAGAAATATTGACCTTGTAACGAAAACTAACATGAAATACGAAGCACAGTCATGGACGGGAGAGAAAGTCATGCATCTTTAATTATCTCTACGAGTCTCGATTACTCCTCCACTTCTCTATTCACCCCATTCGCTATCAGGGATTGTGGGGGGAGACAGAGAACAACGAAGGTTGCAAGGGGAAAGGGGGGGGGGGTGGAGAACGAAGGGATTTTATCCTCAAACCCCCTTATCCCATTTCCTCAGCTTCCTATCTGCTGTATGAATCGAGAGAGGGTAAGGATTAGGTGGGGATGCACGTGGGGGGAGAGGGGGGGGGGGGAGGCCAGGGGGTGGAGGGGAATGGAAAAGGGGGGGGGGGGGCATATGACAGTGTTCCAGTCGATGGCCAACAATCATTATGCAAAATATACAATGTTAGGTTTGATACTTAGTTCGTCTGCAAGCATTCAGTGAGCCCAGACAGCGAATAATTGGTGATGTCAGGGCAAGAGAGAGCTATTTGCAGTTTTGTGCGTTAAGGATCATGTTTGATAACACTGTGCCCGGTGGGATCGCCTTAAATGCAAATTAATGTTTGCTTTGAATCAGATCCCTTCTGTTTCGAAAATTATGTGGTGGATCCTCCTTTATGGAGGTCTCCGTTGTCAATTAATTTGCATCGAGATTGACTCTGTTGTCTCAGTGGCGGCATCATGAATGTTTAAAACACAGGACGCATATAATACACACGTATATATGTGTATATACGGTATATATATATATATATATATAAATATATATATATATATATATATATATATATATATATATATATATATATATATGTGTGTGTGTGTGTGTGTGTGTGTGTGTGTGTGTGTGTATCGTGAAACGGCATACATGCCATAAATTAAAATATTATCATCATCATCATTTTATTATTATTATTATTATTATCATTATTAGCCGAGCTAAAACTCTAGTTAGAAAAGCAGGATGTAAAACTCAAGGGCTTCAACAAGGAAAATAGCCCCAGTGAGGAAAGGAAGTAAGGAAGCAAGGGAAAACTCTAACACAAGAGAGTGCTAGTCCATAGTACAGAGGCTATGGCACTAACCAAGACTACAGAGCAATGGTTTGATTTTGGAGTGTCCTCCTCCCTGAAGAGCTGCTTACTATAGTTTAAGAGTCTCTTCTACCCTTACCAAAGTGGAAAGTAGCCACTCAACAATTTCAGTGCAATAGTTGTTTAAACCCTTTAGTGAAGAAGAATTGTTAGGTCAAAAAACTTTATCAACATACTTCCAATAATTCGAGCCAATCTAAATTATATAAAAATTACATAGCAAGTGAGAAATGTATTCATTCTTAAAGTTGAGAAGGCCTGATCCGCTTGTTTGACTCGAGATTCCAACTTTTACTCAGTACTACTACTATTCAAAAGATTGCGAAAGTGTTGAAATAGTAGAAATTGCCCTTGCAACTAATAAAAGTTGATCAATGTTTAAAATAAGCGTTGTGATATTTAGCAAATAAAGAGAACAATAAAATTATCAAAAGACGGAAAGTCCTATATTAATCGGAAAAGAGCGCGTCAGAAAGACCATAACTAGCTTCTGAAACCAAATTTTGTCATGTGTATCTATACTCTATTTCTTTTAATGAGGCGCATTTGCAGCTGTGCCCTTTTGGCTCGGAGAAGTTTCCTGCTCTCTACTTGGTTCGAATTATCTTGTCCAACCAATCAGCGATCAGGAAAGTTTTCCAAAGCAAAAATGGCACCCCTGGGAGTCGGTGCAAATCTGCCTCACTAAAAAGAATTGGCTACAGTTATCCTACGATAGAGGAGATTTTAGCTATGGTAAGCAGCTCCTCTAGGAGAAGGGCACACCCGGATCAAACCATTGTTCTCTATATTAAAGTCGTAGGTCATAGCTCTCTTGATCGTACCTCAGGCTCACTAATCTATGTTTCCTTATTTCCTTTCCTCACAGGGCTATTTTCCTGATGAAACCCTTAGGGTTATGGCATCCTGCTTTTCTAACTAGAATTATAGCTTAGCTAATAATAATAATAATAATAATAATAATAATAATAATAATAATAATAATAATAATAATAATAAACATGTTTTGAATACGGTTCTTAACGCAAATTACGTAATTAATTTTATTAAGGTAGAAGTACAGCGTAGGAAAATGACAGATTAACACAGATTAAGTGTTTTTGTTTGTTATAAGCTTCTCATTAAATCATGTGAATATGAATGAATAGAGAGGGGGCGATTTAAGTTTCAACGATGAAAAAAAAATGGTTTCCAGGAATGAAGTGATCTGCAAAGGGCAGCTGTAGAATTACCAACTACAACATAAATAGATTTTTCCAAAAAAGAATAGCAAAAGAACTTTCGAGATATGTGGTGAATGGTGTACCTGGCAGGTAGACGACTGCGGTAGTCGAAAGTAGGCT
>NC_090737.1:15117903-15152903 GCF_036898095.1 Palaemon carinicauda
GACTATACGTACATATGATCAGCGCCTAAAACCCCTATCCACCCAAGCTAGGACCAAGGAGAGCCAGGCAATGGCTGCTGATGACTCAGCAGATAGACCTATGGGCTCCCCCAAATCCCCCCCTCCTTAGCTTACAAGGCTGGTGAGTTTGCAGCAACCAAAGGAACTAACGAGTTTGAGCGGGACTAGAAACCCAGTCTGGCGTTCACCAGTCAGAGACGTTACCACATCGGCTACCATGACCCCTATGTGCTACATAGACAAACCAAACCTTCCCTCTTATTTCTTCCACATTTGCCAACCAACAACAGCAATACCTCCAATAATAAGTGTCGACACGTGATAACTTTCGTAAATATCAATGAATGGACTGACGGATTTATGAATTTGGGCCATGCATCCAGTTCTGGGAGAGGAGGTGTCGAGGTTGTAGAAGTGGGACATTTCTTCCCCAGGGTGTAACTAGGGTAAAAACCACCACTTGCATCATGAAGAAAAAGTTACAAGTGGTTGGACACTGAGAATAAAGACAATGGCAAACGGACGCAAAACAGTAAGTAAAAAATTGGATACAACTATAACTTTTAACGGATGTTACACAGATCCTACAGTAATGCCTACAGTGCGCAGTGTGAGGACCACTGACTGCGAAGACCAATTTCTCATCCTTAGATTTGTGGTCTTATTCCTCTACTTGGTCAGGGTTCCTTTTTCACTGGTTACATCATTTGCTTCATTATACTTCATCTATTCCACTGTCATCGATACCGTCTACTCCAACACAGATGATTAAGTCACAACTATATTTCCAGATTCCACTCAAGAACTCATTAATCTTACTCTGCCTTCATATCATTATTTGTTCTTGTTATCTCAACGCTTTCTAATTTTTACAAAAAGTTCCATTCTTCCAGTAATGCATAAAACTCATCTTTATTATCACAAACAGCAAATCCGCTATCATAATTTGCACGAACTGCAGTCTTTTGCATCACTATTTTTCAAATAAATAATATCAAATATGAGGAGAGGATTATTTTGACACTAATCATAGGCGTCTATATAAATATACAAATCTATTTACTCATGCATAGACTTCATAATGATAAATAAAGAAGCTTGTACTAAATAATTTTATATATAAAAAAGATTACTTTGAATTAGCATTACAAAAATAAATTTTCTTTCCAAGGTAATATTCAATTGTTATATATTCCTCTTGCATAAACGAATACACAGATATGTTTCCATCCGAATACTATTGATTTAGAAGTTGAAACTCATTATATAAGTTTTCGTATCGCACCAAAAGTAGAGTTCCCTTTTAATTGTGTAGTTTTCATAGTAAATTGTTTTTTAAAACGCATCGTTAACCTATATAACTAATCTGAAACTACTAAGTAAATTAGAGGGAAAATGTTTAATTTTCATCCAAGCTTCACTAAATATAATTTTATTTCGTAAAAACTCAACAGTCCACTAGAAATGCAAGAGTTATTAATTTGTGATTTATATATATATATATATATATATATATATATATATATATATATATATATATATATATATATATATATATATATCATCGCTTAGAGAGAAGACGACTTCGGCCTGTATCTTAGAATATCGTATGTGCCTCTATTGGCCTAATCTGTAAATTTTGTACCTGATAATTCTCTATACTGGTAGCCAGAGACAAAAGTCTATAAGGACATGGGACAAACAATCTCGTCACATAAAACGCGCTTAGAATAAGAAACACACACGCAGATATATATATATATATATATATATATATATATATATATATATATATATATATATATATATATAGTATATATATATATATATATATATATATATATATATATATATATATATATATATATATATGTGTGTATATATATAAAATGTGTGCATATATGTATATGTGTGCGAGCACGAGTATGTGTATATAATCGTATGTGTGCAGACACACATCCATTAGTTTATCAAAGCAATCACAAATTTTAAAAATATAAAAGGTTCATTACAGATCTGAACACGCTACCTTTACCACCAGGAGGGAAACAGGAAAAAAAAAAAAAAAAAAAAAAAAAAACTAGCTTAGGGGGAACGACCGTGTGCAGTTGACTCCTAATAATATATTGGACTAACGAATACTTTTCTGACAAGTAATAATCGTAAGAAATAAAAGTTCAAGGACTTGGTTCAACCTCTTTACAGCTTCCCCAACAATTTGGTGGCAGCCAGTCACTATTCTTTTTTTTTTCTTTTTCTTTTCTTGCACGATGACATTATTTTCGTTGTTTCAGGGTTCTTCATTCTTATTTATTTTTCTTCCGAGGTTTCGGTGTTTCATGGTCATAATACCTTCGTTAGAAGGTTATATTGTGATAGGTGTGTATTTATTCATCTATGCTTGTATATTTGTTTGTTTGTGATTCGCATACCTCAAAAACTATATAGCCGAATATCATGAAATTTGATGGGATGATTGGTCATGATTCAAGGACAATTTGAATACATTTTTGGAGTGATTGGATCAAAGGTCAAGGTCAAGGTAACGAAAATCTCAAATACCCCTTTCTATTGTGGTCAATATTTATTGGATTTGAATGAAACTGGTTCCAAATTGTGCAAAATTCCATTGCCTATCTTGTTAACTGGTAGTGAGTGGGTTAAAGGTCAAGGTAAAAAAGTCTTTTTGCTGTATCGTGGTCAATTTTTATCCGATTTGCATGAAACTAGTGCCAAAAAGTGCATTATTCAATTACCTATCTTGTGATGTTTTGCAAGGTATGTGTTCTACCGAGTGCCCATTCTAATTTTTTTTTTTTCGCAGCATTAATTTTTTCAAGTCATATTTATTTTTCTTGGACTTTTATTTTTTATTTTTTTTTTTTTTTTTGGGTCTTATTTACATTTCTTCCATGTTTTTCGTTGTTTCAGGGCCTTACTTATTTTTTTTCTTCAGTTTTCATTACCTTAGGTTTAATTTATTTATCTTTCTTAGGATGTTGTATCAGGGGTCTTATTCATTTTTCTTCAACGGTTTTCCTTATATAAGTGGTCTTATTTTTTTGCGCAGAATTTATTGTTTTAAGGTTACTATTTATATTTCCAACTCCTACGTTAGGAACCCCCGTTTATAAAGTCATTTTCAATTTTCAACTTCAGTTTCAACACCATGACATTTAGTTGGAAAACAGCCATCTCTTGCTAACATCAGAATCCTTAGTAACATTAAAAATGCATGTTATTTTTTTTTTCACTTAAATTTCTTAGGCACTGTTTTAAGGTCATTGTCATTCATTTCAAGGTCATTATCAAGTTTCGATGTTGATGTTCTCTGAAGGATTTCTCTACTTTGTTCCAGATTAAATATATCACGTATGCTTTGTTCCTGATGTATATAAGTAAATCCTTTACTTTTTACTTAAATCAGAAAATGTATAAAAGGGATACTTCTATCCTTTGCTTTTTACTAATATCAGTAAATGTATAAAAGGGATACATCTATCCTTTACTTTTTATTTAAATCATAAAATGTATGAAAGGGATGTCTATCCTTTACTTTTTACTTAAATCAGAAAATGTATAAAAGGTATACATCTATCCTTTACTTTTTACTTAAATCAGAAAATGTATAAAAGGGATGTCAATCATTTACTTTTTACTTAAATCAGAAATTGTATAAAAGGAATATATCTATCCTTTACTTTTCACTTAAATCAGAAAATGTATAAAAGGAATTTATCTATCCTTTACTTTTTACTTAAATCAGAAAATGTATAAAAGGGATGTCAATCCTTTACTTTTTACTTAAATCAGAAAATGTATAAAAGGAATATATCTATCCTTTACTTTTTACTTAAATCAGAAAATGTATAAAAGAGGTACATCTTTTTTTCTACACTCTAGGTACTTTCTGAATTTCCATAATTTACAGTAAACGGAAAATTCAATTAGGAAGTAAGGAAAAAGCGCATTTCCCTATTCAAAGGGAATTAAAAAAAAAAAAAAAAAAAAAAAAAAAAAAAAAAAAAAAAAAAAAGAGAGAGAGAGAGCATGAAAAGATTAATAAAATGTAGAATTAGGCACCTGATATCAAGGATGTATCAAATGAAACGAAAATTAATTAGTAAAAAAATTCAAGTAACTTGACAATTCATAGAATATTCCAGAACATATTTAGCTTAAGGGCTTACAGTATAATTACATTATTAGCATGAAAGAGATTTATAAAAACCGTAATGAGAAAATATTTATAAATATGTAGAGAACGAAAGCATTTAATTCCGATTCGCATAGATTATAATTATATAAGCTGTTTTACAAATTAAAAAATTTAGCTCAAAATTATAAAGCAAAGTTGATTAATAATTTCATTAAAAGTTTTTCAGACATAAAATATCTGGTGATATTATATATAGGTTTCCACTGGTGGCATCAAATAATAAGCCTTCAGGTTATTGTTATGTTATTTGTCAAAAGACTTCATTCGTTATAATTGAAAAATTATAATCAACCTATGCACCTGCAACTTGATGTTAACCCAACAAACGATTGAGATTATTAACCGTTTTAATATGATATTCTCCTTGCCAAGAGATTAATTTGTAATTGATTTTGATCTTGTAAATATAATACTACATTTATGATAATTTTGAAAGCTCGTGCAGTATAGATTCCTTTCCCGATGTTTTACTAATGATGATTCGTAATTATGTATTTATGAATAAGCAATATATATCTCACGTACAGCTTCTCCTTGTACAAAGCTACGCATTCAATGTATATTCAACATGCGTGTATTTCTCATCTATCGCTGTTATGATTCAGGCATACAGAAAAAGGTCGAGGATTTCTACAAATGAAGAAGACTATTACATATATATATATATATATATATATATATATATATATATATATATATATATATATATATATATATACATACATATATATAAATTATATATATATTATATATATATATATATATATATATATATATATATATATATATATATATATATATATATATATATAAATGTGTGTGTATCTTTGTGTGTATGTGTACACAAGCATTTGCATATAATACGTTCGCGTCTTTAGGATATTCTGAAATTAACATTCTGATAACTTCAATCTTTTATGGAATAAAACCATAAGAATATAGTCTGCCCATAAGCATAACTTTCATAATTGCCTTTATAAATTGAATTAAATAGATCATAACTCCTCCGCTAATGTACAAGTAGAGATAATGTGAAGGTGATGAATAAGTTTCTATCTTCATCCTGAACTCTGACATTATCCTTATGAAAACTATTAACTTTTTAGTCATTCTAATCTTTGAAAATTTTCTTAATTCTCATTACGGTAAGTGTCTGATGTTATCTATATAAATTCTGTTCTCTCCAACTTCCCGACAACCACTGCGTCTCTTAACATCTTATATTATACTCTCCACTGCAATCACCACTAATGACTTCACATGCTTTCAAGCTCGTGGAGCAATTGCTAAGCTTTCTTTATTGCCAAGAAAATTACAATTAAATTTTCTTTCATATATTTGGTTGTCATTTACCTTATGATCAGGAATACATCGTTAATAAAAAGAAATTCTGTTCTCTTGCTTTTGTTTCTCTTCCACTTGTTTTGTTAAAGTTTTTCATAGTTTATATAAGAGATATCTATTTTAATGTTGCTCTTCTTAAAATATTTCATTTTTCTTTGTTTCCTTTCCTCACTGAGATATTTCCCCTGTCGGAGCCCCTCGGCTTATAGCATCCTGCATTTCCAACTAGGGTTGTGGTTTGGAAAGTACTAATAATAATAATAATAATAATAATAATAATAATAATAATAATAATAATAATAATAATAATAATAATAATAATAATAATAATAAGTCCATTGCATTGTTTGCTGTCTCCTACGTTGCTCAGCAAAGATACGCCAAGAAAATATTAAAGTTTAAAATGTAGATATAAACGATATTTCGTTATACGACAAACAAGAGGATTTGGTAGGAAATTAAATTTCCATTAAAATAACAAAGCAGGCAATCACAGGAATTTTGACAGCCTAAGTTATGACATTATACTAAAAGTTTATATTTTGTAATTTATGTCAAAGCATTTGACAAATAAATTGTTCGGTTTTATGTCAGATTAAAATGCAATGAAAGGCCGTAAATGTACCGATCATTCCATTGGTGAGTAATATGATGAATAATTAGTCAGGCTTCGGATGTTACACAACAATATCCGTAATTATTGTGGGTGCACATATGTATACATGTATGTATGTATGTCTGTATGCGTGTATATATATATATATATATATATATATATATATATATATATATATATATATATGTATATACATATATACATATATATGTATATATACACATATATACACATATATATATATATATATATATATATATATATATATATATATATATATATATATATATATATATATATATATAATGTGCAGTGCACTCATGTATATATGTATGTACATAAATAAATAAATAAATATATGTATATTTATATATATATATATATATATATATATATATATATATATATATATATATATATATATATATATAATGTGCAGTGCACTCATGTATATATGTATGTACATAAATAAATAAATAAATATATGTATATTTATATGTGTATATATATATATATATATATATGTATATAATATATATATATATACATATATATATATATATATATATAAATATTTATATGTATATATATACACATAATGAATTGAAATATATTCATATACATGTATATGCATTTATATTCTTTAAAAACCCCATGCACACTACGCGAGTTGTCTTTATATTGCTCGCACGAAGGCATTTCCTGGATATCATGGGCCTTCCTATTCCAATAACCTTCGCTCCAGATATCCAACCCCTTTTTGGTCTTCTCTTCCCTTTCCTATCGAAGTTCTTCAAATTACGCACTCTTTTCGCCATGCCGTCTTCCAGTATTCTTTTCACATTACAAAACATTCTCAAACCACAGACTCTACCTTTTACTCACACTATATTTCAATTGCACTTAATCAACATAAATCCACATCTTTCGTCAATTATTCTTCTTACCCCAAAGTAGGACGTGATGAAGGGAGAAGTATTGATTTAAAAGCTCAAGATAGAGACGACTGGCGAAGTCTAACCGAGGCCCTTTGCGTCAATAGGCGTAGGAGAAGGTGATGATGATGATGATGACGATTCTTACCATATATGCTGGGTAAACAGTTAATCTCTACAGCCTCAACCTTGTCTTCTCATTTGCATTCAGAATCCAAAGATCACTTCCATAAAGAATTGACTCAACAACCACTTTAATTGACATTCTAAAGAGTTACTATTTTAAAGCACCCACCTAAATACCAGTTTTGTTCCGCTGGCTTTGCAACTCTCCTCTCCTTTCATCCTACCATTAATTGTTATATCTACTCCATTCAATCTACACCAATTACGTCAATGAATTGGTTTCTATTTACACTATTATTATTATTACTTACTAAGCTAAAACCTTAGTTGGAAAAGCAGGATGCCATAAGCCCAGGGGCTTCAACAGGGAAAATAGCCCAGTGAGGAAAGGAAACAATGAAAAATAAAATATTTTAAGAAGAGTAACAGCATTAAAATAAAGATCTATATAAACTATAAAAAATGTAACAAAACAATAGGAAGAGAAATAAGACAGGACAGTGTGCCCGAGTGTACCCTCAAGCAAGAGAACTCCAACCCAAGACAATGGAAAACCATGGTACAGAGGCTATGGCACTACCCAAAAAGCTCTGACACTACTATCCTTCTCCTTTTACAACACTCTAAAACTATTAAGTTGATAAGACACCTGAACACAAGCATAAAACAATTTGGTACAACGAACACTTATCTGCAGGTACGTGTCGTTTTAAGAAATAAGGGATACAAACGGTGAGAGAATGCCTGAAATATATGAGATATTTCCGCAGGATAATCCAGACAACATACATTATCACTAGCATAAATCCACCAGATTGTCACGAAACCAAAGATTTCATTGTCCCTGATATTCCCGTCTTTATGAAATGAAGCTACTGGCAAGATTTAGGCTTAATTTAAGATACCCAGTAAAGCTGCTTATGAAAAAAATCAGCTCACTTCATGCTACTTTGATTTATAAAAAAATATATATAACGCAACACGACATTGTTCATTCCTAATCTATTTATAAACAAAAATATTTCAATAGTCATTCTAATTGTAAAGAGAATGTATTACCTTTGGCGGCGAGTATAAAGAAATCTAATCTTCATTAATAATAACTTCTGTTTCCCTTGTTCGAGTAGATTTTTTTTCCAGATTTAAAAATTAATACTTATATTATTAACATGGATCTTCCAGCTGACAAATCCTTTACATCTGTGTTGATTGTTTTGTTGAAGGAAGCAATTTATATTTTCTTCACAATACAGAATTACTTTTACCGAGGAACAAAGCTTCCTCACTTAATCTATAAAGAGTTTCTTTTGTCTTTAGCTTTGAAGATTATGAAAGAATTTTCTGTAATTCAAAATTACATTAAGTTCAACAGTCAATACCTTATGAATCATTTGAATGTCTTCTTCCAAACCGTTATCCCTACATTAAGGGGTCGGTTGCCTGATGCGCCCTCTCCAATGCCTCTTCCACCAAACCTCTTCTCTCCATATCATCCTTCACCTTACCTCGAAATCTAATTATCTGCCTTCCTCTTGATCTTCTCCCCCAGACAGATTCGTCCAGAGCCCTCTTCACTCCTTCCCCACCATCCATCCGCAACACGTGTCCACACTATCTCAGTCGTAACATTTCACTACCTCTGCCATTCTTCTTAATTCATCATTTTCCAATCTTTCAAGAAGTGAAATTCCCATAACCCACCTCAGCATTTTCATCTCTGTAATCTCAAGCTTTGCTTCCTCTTTTCGTCTTAAAGCCCAAGTTTCTGATCCATATATTATGAGTTTTACCTCGAGATTGTCATTTTCTTATCACATACCATTCCTGCTACCTCCCCACCATTTTCCCAATACTGCTTTTATCCTATTCTCTATTTCACCCTCACATCCTCCTTCCTAATTTATAGAAGATCCCAATCATCTAAACTGTTCCACCTGTTTTATAACTGCACCTCTAATTTTATGTATGGCTATCCTTTCCCTACCTTCCTTACTGCTCACCATAGCTTGTCAATCAACTAAAATTGTATCACCTTAATGCGAATGTATTCTTATCAAAATGCGCGAAATATGCTGCTGTTTCTAATTTCCTTAAAAGCATAATAGACTTTATCTTGTATTTTATTTATTTTTTTATCTTTTATTTATAACATATACATCGAGGTATATTTACATAAATCATTTTTTATTTTACATATACTGTATTTACAAGTGAAATTTTTACTATTTATCTAAATATGTTTTTAAACAAAAAATATCTAGACGGGGACTTTATTCTACTGTCATTGAACAATTGCTATTTTCTGTTCGAGATTATCTTTAAAATAAAAAAATCAAAAGGCCATCCTATGAAGTGATGTAATTTGAAATGCAATCACATATGCATACACACGTCTATTTGGATGTGGTGTTCTTGTTTATACGTGTCCATCAACCGTTCATGAGAGCATAAATATTGTTTACATACAAACAATCATGTGTTTTCATTACACACAGACAAGTGCACGCGCGCGAGCACACACACACACACACACATATATATATGTGTGTGTGTGTGTATATATATATATATATATATATATATATATATATATATATATATATATATATATATATATATATATATATCATCATCATCATCACTATTATCTCCTCCTACGCCTATTGATGCAAAGGACCTCGGTTAGATTTCGCCAGTCGTCTCTATCTTGAGCTTTCAAATCAATACTTCTCCATTCATCTTTTCCTACTTCATGGTTTATAGTCCTCAGCCATGTAGGCCTGGGTCTTTCAACTCTTCTAGTGCCTTGTGGAGCCCAGTTGAAAGCTTGGTGAACTAATCTCTCCCTTTTATATATATAAAATATATTTACTTGCATATATACGCACACATATATACGTATATATATCTATCTATCTATCTATCTATCTATCTATCTATATATATATATATATATATATATATATATATATATATATATATATATATATATATATATATATAAAATAACAACTATGAATGCATTCAGCATTGGACAAGAAGCAGTCCCCCACCCAGCTCTTAACTCGCGCCTACTGCACCCCTCTTTCTAAATGATAACGCTTCCAGCAGTAACAGCATCGATAACAATAATACTAACTATAACAACAACATACTGCTCTCCCTCTCTCGGTTTAATTGTAATCAGTAATCACCAGTGGGCCCACTGTCATTACCCTGGGATAGGATGAGATGGGAGATACGGGTGGGGTGGAAGGGGGGGGGGGGGGTTATACATAAGAGAGCTTTAGATGTAAGGGTTATTGTAAGCTTCAACATTATCATCGATTACCTCATCACTGGCACGAGCCGTGTTCTCGAGATCACCAGCATGTTCGATGTAATCGTGGTCGCGATGACAATGGTTCATAAGTTTCATGATGACTGTTGCTGTGTATTCACAAATGATGAGTATTCTATTAAGTAGAAACTTGCTTTACGAGTAGAAGAGACTTCAGCTATGGTAAGTAGTTCTTCTAGGAGAAGACACTCCAAAGTCAAACCATTGTTTTTAGTCTTGGTTAGTGCCATAGCCTCTGTACCATGGTCTTCCACTGTTTTAGGTTAGAGTTCTCTTGCTTGAGGGTACACTCGGGTACACTATTCTATCTTATTTCTCTTCCTCTTATTTCGTTGAAGTTTTTATAGTTTATATATGAAATATTAATTTTGATTGCTATTACGGTTCTTAAATATTTTAGTTTAATTTTTAATCAAATCTCTTATTTCCTTTTTTTCTTTCCTAACTGTGCTATTTTCCCTGTTGGAGCCCCTGGGTTTATATCATCTTGCTTTTCCAAGTAGGGTTGTAGCTTAGCAAGCAATAATAATAATAATAATAATAATAATAATAATAATAATAATAATAATAATAATAATAATAATAATAATAATAATAATGATAATAATAATAGTTTCAATCTCAAACACGTTCCGTACTGAAGCATCTATTTAACATTTGGTCTAGCTGTAAAATTGACGGTAATGAAGTTATAAAATTTCTATGAAAGTACAATCAGAATTTGATGTTGTGTTGACTATACGGTTTCTTGGTCACATTTCGTATTTGTTTACATTTCTCGCTGGATAGAGACCAAACTGATTATTAAGAGCATTAACAAGGGAAACCAATTTTTTCTTTTTTACTGGGACACAAAAAATTAGGTTCAAGGATCATTACAAATTACGCAAACTGAGACCCACAATATCTAAACACAAACTCTCTAAAGATGTAAAGGCACTCAAGGATAATAGTCATGGGTTATTTTTTTTTTTTTTTTTTTTTTTTTTTTTTTTTTTTTTTGCGGGGTGAGGGAAAATTATTACAGACACTTACAATTAATACAAGAGAATCTGACGAGGAAAATAATGGCATATTTAAAACAGATGGGTTTCAGATAGGCACCTAGTAGTAATCCTTTAATATCATCAAAATGCTACAATCCCTAGGACCCCAACATGGAAAGCAGCGCAGTGCGGAAAAGAAATAGACGTAAGGAATAAAATATAAGAGAAATAAAATAACATAAAATATATGAAAATAAACACAAGAAATAAAGGTAACATATAAACCATGAAACGTGCCTCATGTCAACATTCTGATCAGAAGAGCCTAAGCGATTATTTAAAACATTTAAGGTTTCACTAATTTAACCACTTGATTTGTAAAATCATTCCAAAATATGGTTTAAAAGACAAGGAACTTCTGTAATACTTTGTAGGAGTGCAAATATATTTTTCACTTAGACAATTCTTTTTTAAAAACCTCCTCTGGTTCTTACTCTCTTCTTTTACACTTTAGTCTTTAGCCCTATCTTAATTTCACTGGCTAAATATAACAGTCCCTTATTAGGAAGGTGCCAGTTGACAATGTCATTCACTACGTCAACTGGTTTCGAGGACGTTCTTCTTAAAAAGAAAGGCCCCTTATCGCCAACCTATAGGACCAACGGTAAAGGCCCTCTTGATAAAACCAAATAGCACTAACAGTTTCGTGTTGTTTAGAGGTTTGGTCGCAGAACGAAGACAAGTATTCAAAAAGTTGACACGAATTGGAGAAAAAGTCCTTCATTGATATATTTTAAATTAATCTTAGTTCTAATTTCCTCAGCATCGCTGGCTGACATTGTGGCTACTAATAGTTAGAAAAGTATAAAAAAAATGTACTTTGTAACGATATAATACTTCAAGAAAGAAATCAAAATTAACTGCTTGATAATAATAGCTTGCTCCTTTGGTATTTTTGCTACCAGGGAGAGGATAGAAATCATCCAAGACATTGATTACACAAGAGAAACAAATTAAGCAAGTAGCAACAGCTAATAAATGAGTAAAAAAAAAATACCAAAAAGAAAGGGAAAAACGTTTTCACCGAGGACAGTGAATAACAAACGTAATTTCAGTTTTAAACATTACTGCCTTTCAGAGCCTTTGCGTTGACAAATTCAGCAATTTGAAACGCAAACTGAATACGAAATGAGGCCATTTGTCATATGATAAATGAATACCTCCGACTCCCTAGGGTTCTTCAGTGGCAGTATATGTCGATTACATAATTTTCCTTTGATTAAAACAGTCAGAATAAGTAAGCAATCTTGCGCAACAGGGAATTTCCATCACGTGGCGAATCATATGCCATTTCCTGCTGTTCATTTACGGATCGAATATAATATCAAGGTAGTGTTAAATATGTATCAGTTTTATTTGTCCGTTTCATTCTGCTCCTCTTTTTATTCTCTTTTCGGTACTTTCTCCTTCTTTTTTAGTGTATATAAATGGTACTATTAATTGTACTATTATACAGTTAAATATGATGTTAAATTACACGATTTGTTTTATTTAGGACTGTACGAAACATGGTTGTATTTGTTTTCATGAATTATATGGATGTGTTATTAGTAAATATTTAGATACGACAAGCATGTGCTCTCTCTCTCTCTCTCTCTCTCTCTCTCTCTCTCTCTCTCTCTCTCTCTCTCTCTCTCTCTCTCTCTCAAATACTTATATACATATATATATACACACACACACATATATATATATATATATATATATATATATATATATATATATATATATATATATATATGTATGTATATATACATACATATATATACTGTATATATAAAAATATATATATACATATATATATATATATATATATATATATATATATATATATATATATATATATATATATTGTATTTAGATCAACGTAACAATCAGATAACATTGAAAACTTCACATACGTTAGAGCCTTCTACCAAAGTACAAACCCTGCTCTTGCTTGATAGCATCCACTGAAACAGAGATCTATCCGCACAGTGAATGAGGGGTAGTAGGGTGGGCAACATGGCTACGCCATTCAGTGCTCATATTGTGTACATCTGGGAACGGAATAGATCCCATACCATCGCCCTCAAGTACACCCAACCATAAATCGGTAACAGCATTCATTAGGGTCAAGAAGTCAATAACGTTACCCACCCCTTAAGAGCTCGCTGTTTACCAGATGGCTGACGAATTCCTCTGGCACCACAAAACGTAAACGGGATAACGATTCACGGCAATATCTTTTAATCAATATATATATATATATATATATATATATATATATATATATATATATATATATATATATATATATATATATATACATATATATATATAAATATATATATATATATATATATATATATGAATATATATATATATATATATATATATATATATATATATATATATATATATATATATATATATATATATATATATATATACAGTATATATATACAGTATATACATAAAATCGTTATCCCGCTCAAGTTTTGTGGTGACAAAGGAATTCGGCCCTCTAGTAAACAGCGAGGTCTTAATGGGAGGGTGATGTTATTGGCTTTTTGACCCTAACAAATGCTGTTACCGATTTACGGTTGGGAGTACTTGAGGGCGATGGTATGGGATTTATGAGACCTACTGTATATCATTTGCACCTAAAACCAAGGTCGTGTTTAATCAAATCATAAAACGTTCCTAAACATAAGCTACAAAAATATATGATTACTCCGAAATCAATAAACAAGTCGTGATAAATGAAAATCAACACAATATCGGGCTCAAATAGAAATAACTTTTTCCCAATACCGGGTTCGAACCTTAGTCTCCTCAAATGAATTACAGTTAGCACTTAGCTTCCGAATTCTTTTGAGCCTCTAGTGGCATGATTAATAGCGACCTTGCCTTTCATTTGAAAAGACTAGAGATGATCCCAGTATAGAGTAGAAATATAATTCTATATGGGTATGATATTGTGTTGATTTTCATCCATATTGAATCATTAGGGGCAATTCGAATTAAAAACTATCAATTAGGGGTGTAAAAAATACTACCACCGTAAGTCCTGTGTGTCGTAGAAAGCAACTAAAAGGACAGCTGTTGCCTTGCAGTCTTGCTTTTATAGGAAAAGGTTAGACCCACTGCCAATAACTGTGAAAACCGCTGCCTTACAGTTGGACTATTTAGTCAAATCCTAGGCCCAATGCCAATAACTGTGGTTAATAACTGCAGGAGAATGTGATCGTGAAAACCCTTTGCCAGATAAGTTACCATAACTAATGTTATTAGAAATATGGATGCGGCTAGGGCGTCCACTGTAAGCGACGCGCATCAGGATCCCCCTGCTGACTGGGCAAATGGAGGAGGGGTACAGCAGGGTTCACAAATAAAGCCAAAGAAGTTGGTGACAGAATGGAAGATGATCTAGAGAGAAGAGGTTTGGTTGAAGAGGATGCCTTTGACAGGAGGCGTTGGAGAGGGCTTATCACTGTTGTGGTGGCCTATTGTTAAAGTCCCTACCTGGTGATCGCCAGAGTGGGATTCGAATCCTGCTCAAAATCTTTAGTTCCTTTAGTGCCGGCAACCTTACCATCCTTATGAGCTAAGGATGGGAGTCATCAGCAGCCATTGCGCACAGAGAAACATTTGCAATTGAACGTAGGAATCGACTGACAGTCTTGGTTAATCAGGTCTACATTATTTTTTACATTTGAATCTGAGATGGTGCCGACTAAAAGGTTGAGAATATACACAAGGTACTTGGATAATTTATATGCTGCTGTACCTATAAGAAATCTGTATTTACTTCTATGTTTTGAGGAACATTACGAGTCTGCAGCCCTGAATATATTGATTATGAAATAAATGAGATTAGAACAATAGGTAAGAAACTAAAGTAACCTGAAATTGTATTAGATGATGCACTACGAACAGCAAAAAGACCTTTTTCGGTAATGATAACAACAAGAACTATATTACACAAAACCTACTGGTACTGCCTTATAGTAATTCTTTTTAAAAAAATTCACAACTGTTAAAAAATGCCAATGTTAATGTAGCATTTAAAAGTAGCAATAAAATAAAAACAGCCCTAATATAGAATTCTCCTGACATTACCAAAGGATCTGTATATCGTATTCCTTGACATTCACGTGAAAAATTCCATATTGGTCAATCTGGTAAAGTACTTGAAAAGAGAATTGAACAATATAAGAAAAGTGTCAGATATGCTCACGTTAGAGATAAAAATCCCACTATTAATTGGTAATGTGCAAAGAAATTGGTTCATTCAAATAACTTACTAGAAAGGAACATCATAGAGTCGTTTCATAATAAAAACCTTTGATAACAACTTGAATATTAGACAAGGAATGTACAAACTTGACGCATTTATATGTAAAGAGATTTGCAAGCTATATGTGACTTTAATTTATGAATGTAGAACTGAATTTACCGGAGATAATTAATATACTGTAAAATTAATATTTAGACCTTAGCTAGCATTCACTGGTGGGTACATTTATTTCATAAAGTATACATGATTGCTTTGGCACTATATATTGTTGAGTTAGATATAAGTACTGATATGTATGTAATTGTACGCTCATATTGATAGGGTTATATGTGCATAACTGTATCTGCGTGTTAATCATGTATACATATAAGTTTATGTAAGCCTATGTATCTATGTATATGTTTTGGCGTATGTGTATGCATGTATGTATATATGAATGGTCTGTATATGTATTAGTGTATCTGTATATGTATGTATATGTAAATGTATATATTTATATATGTGTGTATATGTATAAGGTTTTCATATATACATATCATTTGTATTTGCATGGATAAGGTTACCCCATCGATATAAAAAAATTGTATTGGAAGCCGTCTGTTCGTTTGTTTACTGTACCATATAAAATGTAAAGAAACTTTGTTCAATATATCAGTCCTCTGAAGAAGTATCATGAAACTAGTCAGACTTAATCTTATATTTCCTATTTTCCCTATGGTAATTTTGCATTTATATTATTATTATTATTATTATTACTTGCTAAGCTACAACCCTAGATGGAAAAGCCGGATACTATAAGCCCAGGGTCCTCAACAGGGAAAATAGCCCAGTGAGGAAAAGAAACAAGGAAAAAATAGTTTAAAAACAGTAACAACATTAAAATAAATATTTTCTGTATATCTGTAAACTATAAAAACTTTTAGTACAGCGGCATAGCAGACCAATTGTTCAAATTGGTCTAAAAGCACCAAAATTGGCACACATGTAGATTAATATATTCTAAACATTTTTGGATATGGAGGCATTCAAGATTAGCCCTTAGGAAGATATGGCGGCCATTGTTCAAAATGGCCGCCATTTAACATTAGCGTCATTACATAGACTTCATTATGTGTCGTTAGTTTGGTGCTAGATGGGCCAAAATTCCCTTTTTTTACATCAGAATTAACATCAATAAATGTTTAACAGATATTTAGATGAATCTTCTCAAAAATGGCCCCCAAACTGGCCGCCATTTTGTGGAAAAAGTGGACATTTGATGAAGATTTCAATACTCAATGACATAATACCTCTAATAACCAGTACCTGATTTCAGGAACACACTTTAATTGCTCAAGTTGCTTTTTTATTTCAAATTGCTGGCAAAATTGCTAGTCAAAATAATACACAGAGTACGGGAAGTTTACAGTATGGTCAGATTGTAGTTATATAGTCGACCAAAAGCCCAGTCTCTAGGCACAGTACTTGTGTAATCCTGCAGTACATACATGTAATACAATAACGTAGATTTTGCCACACTATGTTAATTATGATTCCGAACTTTTCAAATCTGGTCACCAGAATTATGAATGTCTACAGATCATAATGTTGGTTAGCAAGTTTTCTGTCCCAATCTACTGGCATTCGCCTTCACAGAAACATAGACCAGTGCATTGCAGTGAAGCGTTCTTGCACTTGCAGCGGTTTTTGCAGCCTTTCTTGCATCCGCAAGACACCAGCTCATAGCAGGCCTTGGATGCCTCAGGGAGTGTGGTCCAGAGTGGTGTGTAGAGCCCATCATCACTCCGATGCCAGCCCCAGTCTGTTGGTGGAGGGAGCACGGGCGTTGGTACCAATGCCTGGCCCCAGACATGACCACCCTGAAGGGCAGATCTCTTCACATGCTGCTCCAGAGCAGCGTAGGTTGGCGGGATGTTCTGAACAGAGTTCGTCTTTGCAAAGAGCTGCTTTCTCGCCTTGTTGACGTCCTTGCATTTGCTTGTGCGGTCATACAGGAGTATGACAAACCTCTCGATGACATGCATTGTATCCTCTTGGATGCTTGTGGGTGCATTTGCCAGACTCAGCAGGGCATCAGTGAGTTCTGGCAGCGTGTTCCATGTTGCCCAGGCAGATTTCTTCCCATGTCCGACGAAGGCTGACACAGTATCACACCCTGTGATGGCATGAAACATTGGAAGAGCACATGCCTTCTCTGGACCAAGGGAGGAAGCTATTTCATGGGCTGCAATGTAGCGGTAGTTCTTGCCTGTCCCAAAGGCTACCCAGAGTTCGTCTCCAGCTGGTAGTTTCTGGACTACCATCACTGCTAGGACCACGACGTCACTGTCTACTATTCGAACCTGTATCTGGTGGTGACCATGTTGTGCAGCATGTGCTACATGTAGCATCATGCGGGTGTCTGCCTCTTCTTGGTTGCATGGTGCGAGTGAGTTGACATCCTCTTGCTGTGGAACACAGATCACCTGCTCCCCATCAGTGACGACCAGTTCCTTGCCTTCTTCTTGAAAGGACTCTGCAAGCATGGTGGAGAGGTAGCTGAAGAGCTCCACTTTGTTGCTATCAACTCGCAGGAAACTTTGCCAATTTCCTGGTATGACTGCTGAGTCGACAACACGCCGACGTACTCCCTTTCCACGCTGTTCTCTGGTTGATGCCTTCAGGGAATCTGCTCTGTAGCTGTCCCACACAAGGTCAAGACGTGATACATGTTGGAAACGTTGTACAACGTATGGGATGAACACTTGCTGTGCATATTCCTCGAACGTGTTGGCAGTACCCGGCTTCAACATCTGTACGATTACTGCTCCATCGAGGACAACAGCAGTGACAGTAGGAGCTTCAAACTGAGGCTCAGCATGGCCTTCAAGGCACACCAGCAAGTCACTCTTGCTCCCTAGGTACAGTCTCCCTCCGTCAGATAAAGCTGGAGGGCATTGCTGATTTTCATGCCTGAAGAACTCTTCTAGATTCCCATCACGGGTCTGGCAGCCGATATATAATCGTGCGAAGAGCGCAACATCATTCTTCAGAGATTTGACCTGTTCTTGTCCTTTGGGTATATTGGGTCCTCTCTTGGTCGCAAACAGTGGTAGCTTGTTCCGGTGGATTGCCACCTCAATGGACTTGGTTCTGTCCACGATGCATTCCTTTGAGAATGCTTCAAACTGGTCTTGGCCAATCTGCTTGGCGTTACGGACTGTTTCTATGACTGCAGGGTCTGCGATCTCCTTTGTGTCGAGCACCAGCAAGTCCTGACTGTCCTCCTCGAAAGGGTTGCCCAGCTCTTCAATGACGGCCACGAGTGAGCGCACATCTCTGGCAAAAGTGTTCTGCACACTTGGTGTCTCTTCGTGGTGACGTGTCTCCTCTTGATCGTGTGGATGCAGATTGAAGTCGTCAAATTCCACAATCACTCTAGCAACCTCCGGTCCGGCAACCATCCAGCGCCTCAGTGCAGTTGGATTGTCTGTGAGGCCGATGGCTCCTCCATCACCCTTGACATACGCGTTGTTCTGCTCATGTCCTTGGTCAAGAGGGATTGCTGAAAAGATCCTCTTGGTCTTCTGGACTGTGAAGTGTCCCTTGCTAAACTCTGTGAAGACGTCTGGATGTTTGTTTGCCAGTTCTGCCATGTCCCGTAGATGCACTGGTATCCATCGGGCATAGTTCGTGTGGTCTAGTGCGAAGAACCACGGAGCCAGTTCTGTCAGAGCATCCACGTACATGCTAAAATTGGCTTCTCTCAGAGATCGCACATAGATCAGAGTGGACAGCTCCAGTGCCAAGACTGTTGACCAGTACTGAAACTGCGGATAACTCTGTTCTCTCTGACTGCACCAGTCTTCGAAGCTTTCAGGGTGCTCATCATCTTCTGTATTGGTGGTGCTGTACTTGTCATAGGCACGCCGTTGGAGATTATACAACGCAGCCGCTGTGACTTGGTGTGCTCTTCTGGTGCGTGTGACGTGAGCTGCTCGAAGAAATGAGTCTGATATTCCTTCAGTTGTGATCTCTGCTTGTACCAGTGCTTGGGTCCACCCACTTCCCTGCAACCAGTCACCCAGGGTCTTCAGTGCCGTCATCTCAATATGCAACCAACCAAACATCACCACCAGTTGGTCTTCTCCATATGTGTTTGGCCACTTCCACTGGATCTGTTTTGCTAGAGTGAATAGTGGCTGGTCGCAAGTCAGAACTGGAGTTTGGCCTGGGTTGAGATGTTTAACTGCACTCCTGATTACATCAATAGAGTGTCTGATCATTGCCACAGTGTGAGCACTCTCCTGGAACAAGGGAAGCAGGGACGTTGGTGTGATGACTGGTTGCTTTGGATCTTGGTGCCTTGCATGGTATGCAGCCCATGATGTGTTTTCACAGGCCTCAACATCATCTTTGAGAACACTTCTCGTGTTCTCCAGCCACATATACTCATCTTCTATGTGCTGCTCACAGTTGTGGCGTCTAAGAGAGGTCACAGAAGTAGCTGGGATCATTTGCCCTTTGACAGAAGAAGCAACAGGACGTACATCCGTGTAATATTCTGGTAGAGGCTCAACCGTCTTTGATCCAGTATCACGCCCAGTGAGAGCAATGCTACGATCCACTCCCTCATCTGCACACGTTGGGTGTTGAAAAAGCGAGATTCCTGTTCCATGGAATGAATTCTTGGCTGTGGTGGCACTTGGGTTGTGGTCAATGTTGTCCACAGCCGCAGTTGTGAACACATTGCTACGCAGGGTAGGCGGGCAGACCACTTCCTCTATGCGGTACAGCTGACACGCGCTGTTTCCCATCTGGGCAGAAAGACGTAGGACTCTGTCATATGAGATGCTTAGGCCCAGAGAGAAGAGCTTGTCCACAAGTCCTCTCTTGCGTGTTTCAGCATACAGCATCAGCCCAACATAGGTTGGAAGAGGAGTTTCTTGAGACGTATTGTGTCTGACAGCTGGAGGCTCCTGTGTCTTGGTTGCTCCCTGCTTCCGACTTTGCTTGACACTGTTGAACTTGAGAAGCTGCGCAATGGAAAGAGCTGCTTGTGTTGAAGAGGAATGGCTTTGATTCTTGATGGTGGGGCCATCCAGCACCATATTTACCATTGCAACTAGTACGTTTGGCACAGAGTCCTCCTGACAGCCGCCCGGGAATGATCCACGGAATTGGTAAGTGTCTTCAAACATATATCGACGAACTATCTGTGCAGCACGCGCAAGGTGAACTGCCTCAGTGTCACAGTCTTGCTCGCAGGCTTTGCCTAGCGCTTCACCAATGTCTTCATCAAACGCTAGTAAAACATCTCGGCCTTTGCTGTGGGATCTCAGGCCTGGTATCTGGGCTAACAGGCGCTCTTTCAGCCTTGTGCTATTAACTTTCTGGCACAAAACAACCCCGAGCTGTTCCATTCTTGTTGTGTATAGCTTTACAAGTTCTGCGAGTCTGAAGACTGGGGTGGTGCCCTCTTCTAGGTGGGTTTCCTCGATATACAGGACCAGTTCAGCCAGTACGATTCTTGACATTACACCTTCATGGTCAGTTTTCTGCTCGGCTTCTACAGTGGTCTTTGCACGATAGTAAAGAGCCAACAAACACTTGGAATGGTACTTGGCCTCCAGAGCCACCATATCACCCATGCTGAGCCTGGCTATGAGTTCATTGTCCCCAACTTGCGCTGCACACTTCCGTACGCGTGTGTCCACCTGGAAGGTTGTTACTTCATGTAGGGTCTCTGTGCCAGACTTTCCACAGAAAAAGCAGGAGGTGCCGCTGGTAGTGGCTTCTGAAGAGTGTGTTCTGGCGCGCTTGGCCTGGACATTGTCAGTACTATCAAATGCTGAGCTGCTTGCGATGCGTCTCTTCTCTGCTCTTCGTAGCATTGTGTTATTGTATTTGAGCATACATGTTTTATGCCACTTGGCCTGGTGGGCAACCATTGTCGCCTCAACACCTTGTCCTTCATCTAGTCTCTGTAACTGAACAGTTCTTGGCAGTTCTCCGAGTTCATCAAATTTGACCAAGTTTGCAGCCATTGTCGTGTATCCACTCCCAGGGTCTCGGCGTTTAGACAGTACTGGGCAGACAAGTGACTCTGTTGTCTCCTCTTGACATACAAGACACAGCTTCCAGTTTGTCTCAGGAGGTGTTGTGGGAGTACGTTGCTCAAAAGTATCGACCAGTTGGAACTTCTTTGCCATGGCTGCAGTCTGGAACAACGCGTCTCTGATGTCAGGTGGTGCTGCTGCTGCCTCACCTGCAAAGACACAAAACACCACCATGTTACCACAAGTTACTACTACAAGCACCATGACTATCAACACTATACTATTACTGCAGCCGCCGTCACTGCCACCAACGCTGCCGCTGCAAAGTAAAATTCATTTTCTTGTGAAATGGTAGCCAAATTATTTGGTAAGCACAGAAGTATGTGTAATTGTACAATACTTATCACCTCTAGCACACTTATCACCTTTAGCATCCACAAAAAGACAAATTATGGTACATATTCAATGACGCTAACGGTAAATAGCGGCCATTTTGAAAAATGGCCGCCAAATGTGCTACGGGGAGAATCTTGAATGCCTCCATATCCAAAATTGTTCAGAATGTATTAATCCACATGTGTGCCAATTTTGGTGCTTTTAGAACAATTTGAACAATTGGTTTCATATTTCTTACTATGCCGCTGGGCTATTTACCAAACTAAGAGGAAGAGAAATTAGAATAGTGTGTCCGAGTGTACCCTCAAGCAAGAGAACTCTAACCCAAAATAGTGGAAGACCATGGTACAGAGGCTATGGCACTATCCAAGACAAGAGAACATTATTTTGATTTTGGAGTGTCCTCCTAGAAGAGCAGCTTACCATAGCTAAAGTCTCTTCTACCCTTGCCCAGAGGAAAGTAGCCACTGAACAATAACAGTGCAGTAGTTAACCCCTTATGGTAAAAAGAGTTGTTTGGTAATCTCAGTGTTCTCATGTGTATAAGGACAGGGGAGAATCTGTAAGGAATAGGCCAGACTATTCGGTGTATATAAAGGCAAAGGGAAAGTGAACCGTAACCAGAGAGAAGGATTCAATGTAGTATACACACACACATATATATCTATATCTATATCTATCTATCTATCTATCTATATATATATATATATATATATATATATATATATATATATATATATATATATATATATATATATATATATATATATTGTAAATGCAGCATTTTATAGAAACCATTTGTGTATATAATTATTTAATAAGCTCTGTTTTTCAACTTGGTGATTAGGGTTAAATTGTATTGTAGATATTTTGTCCGTTTTACATGTAAACATTGTTGTCTTTTTTTGATAGTTACTGCTATAATTTGTTTGTTAAGTGTTGAGTAGTTCTTGAAAAGATTGTTTATCCTGGTAGTTATCAGTGTTGGAATCACACTGTAACAATTATATGTTCTAGAAATAGGATCAAGGTTTTTTAATGACTGACAGAGTAGAAGAAGTCTTCAAAGTGTAAAGAACATTTCTTTGGAAATTCGTTTCGTTTGTATTGGATGTAGCTTAGAGTAACACAGATGTAAGTTTATTTCTTTACTGAAATTTGTATATATTCTATTTCATGTTTGTGGTGTTTTGTAGTGAAATCAAACTATTCAATTCTTTGTTTATTATGGAATTTCTTTTTATCAAATTTAGTAAGTTTGTACTTTGTTGTTTTCAGTTTCTTGAACCTCGTCGCCCTGCACTACTAGCAAAGTACTCATCATTGGTTCTCTGGTCTTGGAGTACTGACCAACTACAGTATAAGCTTTTACAGTTATGGTCAACTTAAGTTGTAGTGCTTAGTGTTAAGTGATTTAAAGCTTTAAGGTGGTTTAAAGTGTCTTGTGATACCAACTTGAACTTTATATCAAATTTTTAATAAAGTGTGACGTGAGTAACAGTATCTGTGTCTATTCTCCATCTCATCCCTGTGGCTTTGAAGAAAACGGCAGCTACATTAGTTCAAGAAAATCTGTGTGATTGAAAATGCAGGAATCTAGCGAAGTTGCTGTGTCTATAGTCGGTGAAGATTGTCTCGAAGTGATACAAGAGCAAATGAAAACTTTGAAAAATGCCCAAACTGCGGCTCTTTCTGCTGTGACCAAAAGGAGAAATGAGATCTTAAGACTAATGGATAATTGTGATAATCTCCATCTGGTGAAGTCTGAAATGATTATTTTCTGTAAATTACGTGATGAATATGATGAATGTTTTCAGCAATATGAGAAGCATTTAACAGATTCCAGTGAACGAAACACAGTAAATAAGAGGTATTCAGAAAATACAGTATCCATTGATCGTTTCATTACAGAAATGAATAACTGGGTTAAGGAAAGTGAATTGCAATTGACGGCAGATCTTGATAGAAAAAGTCTTTGTTCCTTATCCACTAGCAGGATCAAGTCCAGCAGAACTAGTGTAAGATCTGCTCGCCTCAAAGAGAAAGCTAGACTGGCAGAATTGATGGCTCAACATGCTATGAGAGAAAAAGCAAAAGTGATGGAAGAGCAAGAACTCAGACTTAAGCAGGAGAGGGAAGAGCAAGAATTTATACTTAGAAAAAAGCAAGAGCAATTGGAATTAGAAACAAAAATTGCAATGTCTCAAGCAAGAGAAAGAGTTTATGCTGAAGCTGACAATATTTCGGATATCGTGCAGAAACATACTCCTTCCCAGTTGAATCCAAGTGTGGACCCGTTCCAACCACAACCTTCGCATATAATAGCAGATACTCCTCAGTTGAAAGCGAACGTTCCCTGTAGTTCTAGCCAGTGTCGGTTCTCCGAGCCAAATCTTAATATGCAACTACAGTCCCAACAAGAGATGCTCCTGAAGACACAGCAGCACATGACTGCAGCAATGTTGCTTCCAAGCATAGAAGTACCAAAATTTAAAGGTGATCCTATTGAGTTTGCCAGTTTCCTGATGGCATTTGATGCCAGAATTGCCCCAAATGCTTCGGGTGATGCTGACAAACTGTACTACTTGGATCAGCAACTTGAAGGGGAAGCCAAAGACTTGATAGGTGGATGCTTATATATGAGTTCTTCAGAAGGATATACTACAGCTAGGAATTTGCTCAGTCAAGAGTATGGCTATCCCTACAAGGTGTCGATGGCATATATTAAGAAACTTATTTCTTGGTCTGCACTGAAACACGAAGATCCTAATAGCTTGTATACATTTGCTTTATTCCTTATTAAGTGCAGACATGCCATGACCAACTTGTCACACATGGAAGTACTAAATCATCTTCCTAACCTTCAAGCAGTTGTTAAAAAACTTCCGACATTTCTTCAGAACAAGTGGTGTAGCCTGGCTGGATATTTGAGGGAAGAAAAGGGAGGAGTTGATTTTGCAGATTTGGTTGAATTTGTTTATAAAAAGGCAAAGGCAGCAAACGACCCAGCATTCAGCAAGTTTACTCTTCAAAATAATTACTCAAAGCCTGAAAACAACTCTGGTAGCTTCAAATTCAGATCTTGTCAACAAAAGAGCAAAAGTTTAAGCTTTGCTACCCAAGCAGAACTGAATCCAGAAAATAGAAAGACATCAATAGTGTCTGAGAAAGAGAAATCATGTCCAATGTGCAAGAAAAACCATGATCTTGACGATTGCTGGAATTTTGCTAAGAAGACCTCTGAAGAAAAAATAGATTTCCTTAAGGAGAGAAGGTTGTGTTTTGGATGCTTTGGTCTCAACCATACCTCTAAAGGATGTATGAAAAGGAAGCAATGTAAGACATGCTCTAAGAGGCATCCCACATCACTGCATATCGACAGATTCAAGCTACATAAAGAGAATGATAGCTCATCAAGCAAAGATGCAAGTGAAATTATTGTTAGCACATGTACTACCAATCATGTTAGTGAAGTAAATACAATATTACAGGCTATTCTCCCAGTAAAAGTATATCAGAAAGGAAACAAAGTAGTTTTGGACACTTATGCCTTTTTTGATAATGGCAGCACTGGATGTTTCATCACAGAGAGTTTATGCGAGCAGATAGGTGCATCTGGAACAGAGACATGTTTAAAGCTTCAAACCATGCATGGCGTAAACATTGTGAATACTTTGGCGGTTAATAATTTGTGTGTTACAGATATGAAAGGAAACAACACTATTGATCTGCCAAAAACCTTTACTCGTCAAGATATCCCAGTGAGTCATCAACAGATACCAAAATCAAAATTGCTCAAAAAGGTAGCCGGTCTGAGGAATATTGCTGATCTAATTCCTAATTATAGAGCTGATCTGGAGATTGGTTTGTTGATTGGCAGTAATTGCCCTAAAGCACTGCAACCATTAGAGGTGCTTCCAGCCAAGGGTCAAGATTCTTATGCAGTTCTTTACCACCATGGATGGACTGTTAGTGGACCTCTACATTTTAAATACTCTTCAGAGAAGAACAGTATTTCATGTCACCATGTCTTTTTTCAGGAAGTTGAAAGGGTAAAGGAATGTTTTCTTCCTGCAGCTGTGGTCCATATGTTTGAAAGAAACTTTAGTGAGAAAGATGTTGGTAGAGTTCCTGATGAGAAGGGTCTGTCACAAGAAGATCAACAGTTCCTCAAAGAAGTGGCAAAAAACATTCAGTTTACCAATGGACACTACCAGCTTCTCCTACCATTTAGAACCAATAAAGTTAACTAGGTAAACAATAGAGAACAGGCAGTGAAACGAGCACAATGGCAAAGAAGAAAAATGAAACTAAATCCAAAGTACCATGAAGATTATGTGGAATTTGTTGAGAAATTGGTGTCTGAAGGATATGCTTATAAGGTTCCGGAGGATCAGTCCTATGATAAACAACCTGCATGGTATCTACCTCATCATGGTGTCTACCATCCAAAAAAGCCAAATAAGATTAGAGTAGTCTTTGGCTGTAGTGCTAAATACCAGGGTAGTTCCCTTAATGACAAGTTGATGCAAGGTCCTGATATGACTAATTCCCTGATTGGAGTGCTCCTCAGATTTCGTCTAGAAAAGGTGGCCTTGATGGGTGACATAGAATCTATGTTTTACCAAGTTCAGGTACCAAAGGATCAACATAAATACCCAAGATTTTTATGGTGGCCTGGTGGTGAACTTGAAAGCGAACTTACAGAGTATCGGATGGGTGTTCACATCTTTGGAGCAGTATCATCCCCTAGCATCGCCAATTATGCTTTGAGGGCAGCAGCTGACCATGCAAGAGATAAGTATGGTCCAGATGTAGAACACACCATTAAGACTAATTTTTATGTGGATGACTATTTAAAGTCTGTACCTTCAGAAGAGCAGGCATTAAGACTTGTGAAAGACGTTACAGCAGCATTGAAGGAAAGAGGTTTTCGGCTGACAAAGTTTGTGAGTAACAGCAAGGTGGTGTTGAAATCAATCCCGCAAGAGGACCGTTCAAAAGATCGTCAAACATGTGATCTTGACTATGATGAACTTCATGTAGAAAGAGCTCTTGGTCTTCAGTGGAATATTGAAAATGACTACTTTACTTTCTCCGCAAGCTTGGACCCAAAACCATTTACAAGGAGAGGTATTTTGTCAACAGAATGTTCCCTTTATGATCCTCTTGGTTTTGTGGCTCCTTTTCTTTTGCCAGCTAAGAGAATTCTTCGCGAAGTTTGTCAGGATAGCAGCTTGGGATGGGATGATGTTATTCCCGAAAAATACCTGAAGCCTTGGAGAAGGTGGCTTGATGATTTACCAATCCTGAGTAACTTAAAGATTCCAAGATGTGTCAAACCAAAGGAATTTGGTACAGTGACTTCCACACAGCTGCATATGTTTTCAGATGCTAGTAATGAAGGCTATGGTGCTGCAGCATACATGAGACTTTCTGATAACAGTGGGAGGATTTCTACTGCTCTGCGGATGGGAAAGTCTAGAGTGTGTCCTGTAAAGGCAACTACCATACCGCGACTGGAATTGACTGCTGCAGTGGTGTCCATAAATCTCGCACAACACATTTTGAAAGAGCTGCAGATTACAGTGGACCAGACATTCTATCACACAGATTCTACAACAGTTCTTCACTATATTTTTAATGATAGAAAGAGATTTCCTATATTTGTTGCAAATAGAGTGAAAGTAATCAAGGATTTCTCTGAAAATACACAGTGGAGATATGTTCAGAGTAAAGAGAATCCTGCTGATATTGTATCAAGAGGTTTCACAAGTCAGCAAATGGTGAACAGTAACATTTGGTTTGATGGCCCATATTTTCTTAAAGGACCAGAGGAGCTGTGGAAAAATGATATGCCCCATGGTGTAGTTGAATTGGAAGGATCTAGAAGTTTTGCAGTGCATCCAGAAGATGGGGAGGGAAATGCTGTTGATAAGTTTCTTGAGTATTATTCTTCATGTCATCGACTGAGGATGGCTGTTGCTGTGTATCACCGTCTTTTTTCCATACTGAAATCTAAGAGACAAGCTAGAATTAATGGTTCATTTACAGCAGAAGAATTAGATGCTGCTGAAAAAGCAGTCATCAGATATATTCAGAAGAAAACTTTTAGTAAGGAAGTGACACTCTTACAAAAGAGCGAAGGGTCAAGGGGCCGAGGACTTTGTAGTAGCAGTAGCATTTATAAACTAGATCCCTTCATTGATCCTAAAGACAGGCTTCTTCGCGTTAATGAACGGCTGTCCAAAGCAGAAATTTCAGCTGGCGAGAAACATCCAATGATATTACCTAGAAAGTCATATTACCACTTTGATTATCCGGTACACACATGAAAAATTAGCTCATGCTGGACACAACCATGTGATGGCAAAACTTAGAGAACTTTACTGGATTATCCGTACTAATGAAAGTGTCCGCCAGGTTCTACAAAGATGTGTCATTTGCAGAAAAATGAGAAACCCTGTTCTAAACCAGAAGATGGCTGATTTACCATTGGAAAGAGTAATTCCAGCTGCTCCATTCACACACACAGGTGTTGACTTCTTTGGGCCACAGGAAGTCAAAGAAGGAAGGCAAATCAGGAAGAGGTATGGTGTATTATTTACTTGCTTGTCTACAAGAGCAATTCATATAGAGACAGCCAATTCCTTAGACACATCGTCCTTCATAAATGCTTTAAGAAGGTTTGTTGCTAGAAGAGGAAATGTAAAGAAGATTTGGTGTGACAATGGGACAAACTTTCATGGAGCTGAGAAGGAGTTGAGGAAGTCACTGCAAGAGATGAATGATGATCAGGTCAGAGCTTTCCTCTCAAAAGAAAGCATCAGCTGGACCTTCAATCCCCCCACAGCTAGTCATATGGGAGGTGTGTGGGAACGTCAGATTAGAACTGTGAGAAAGGTCTTGACTCCTCTCTTCAAGGAACATGCTGGACGACTGGATGATGAGAGTTACCGCACTCTTCTCACAGAAGTTAAGGCTATAGTGAATGACCGTCCTTTGACCACAGTCAGTGACAGCCCAGATGACTTACAACCACTCAGTCCAGCACAGCTTCTCACACAGAAATCAAGTGTTGTGATGCCACCACCTGGTGTTTTTCAGAAAGGAGATATGTATCTGAGACAGAGGTGGCGATATGTTCAATTCTTGGCTAACTTATTCTGGACTAGATGGCGAAGAGAATATTTGTCAACATTACGAGAGAGACAGAAGTGGAACAAGGAAAAGCGGCATCTTCAAGTTGGTGATATTGTCCTTGTAAAAGATGATAATCAGTTAAAGCCTGCCTGACACTTGCGCGCATTTTTGCCACGCACTGGCACGCATTGATGCGCGTCAGTGCGTGCCACAAAGTGGCACGCACTGGTGTTTTTCCCGCACTGTTCACGACCAGTTCACTCCAGTTCGCGCATCGTTCACGCGACGTTCACGCGATGGCACGAATTGGCACGCGTATTTCACGAGAAGTTCACGACACGTTCACGCGAGTTCCCTCATCATTCCGCATCGTTTCCGCATCGTTCACGCCAGTTCACGCCAATTCACGAATTGGCCACTCCATATAAAAACGGGGCTTCTCCAACCCGAGGACATTCTTGGATTGGCTTCGGAAGAGACAACAATGCTTTCTGTCAGAGACACCATTGCATTGAGGAGAAGAAACGTATCTTTTTCGTTTGTATTTTTTGTTGCCCTTTATTTTTGTTTCAATAAGAAAGCATTTGATTTACATATAAATAGCAGACATAAAATATGTACAAGTATTAAGAAAGCATTTTATTTTAACATTAAAAGCAGCAAACATGAAAAGTTTTTAGGCTGTTGATTTTAAGGTAATAGAGAAAAAAAGTGTGCTGAAATAAGAAATCATTTTATTTTTACATTAAAACAGCAAACAGAAAAAATTTGTTTTGCCCTTCATTTTAAGGTAATAAAGAAGAATAAGTATGTTGATGAAATAAAACATAATTTTATTTTTACATTCAAACAGCAAACTTAAAAATTTCTCGGGTTTATTTTTCAGTTCATTTTTATTTAAAACAAAAGTTTTGGGTCTTGATTGGTAATAGAGGAAAATAAGTGTGTGCATGAAATAAGACATCATTTTATTTTTACATTCAAACAGCAAATATAAACAATTATTAGGTTTATATTTTTCTTTCCTTTTCATTATTTTTTTTTCGTTTCCTTTTTGTTTCTCTTCATTATAAAGTTATAGAAATAGTTTGAAATAAGACATCATTTTATTTTTACATTCAAACAGCAAATATGAAAATTTATTAGGTTTATTTTTCTTTCCTTTTCATTAATTTTTTCGTTTCCTTTTTGTTTCTCTTCATTATAAAGTTATAAAAATAGTTTGAAATAAGATATATATTTTTTTCACATTATAACAGCAAATATGAAAATTTATTAGGTTTTTTTTTCTTTCCTTTTCATTAATTTTTTCGTTTCCTTTTTGTTTCTCTTCATTATAAAGTTATAGAAATAGTTTGAAATAAGATATCATTTTTTTTTCACATTAAAACAGCAAATATAAAAATTTATTAGGTTTATTTTTCTTTCCTTTTCATTAATATTTTCGTTTCCTTTTTGTTTCTCTTCATTATATAGTTCACGCCACTTCCCGCATCATTCACTCCAGTTCACTCCAGTTCACGCCAGTTCCCGCACTGTTCACTCCAGTTCACTCCAGTTGGCGCATCGTTCACGACTATTTCACGGCCATTTAGTGCGTGCCAATGCGTGCCACAAACTTTAAACATTTCAAAGTTTTGGGCCCACATGGCAAGCATTGGTACGCTCTGGCACGCGAGTTCCCGCACTGTTCACGACATTTTCACGGCTCGTTCACGCGAGTTCGCGCATCAATGCGTGCCAGTGCGTACCACGAATGCGTGCAAGTGTCAGGGGGGCTTAAGGAGTAACTGGATGATGGGTCGTGTTATCAGCACTGGAAAGGACAGAACTGGTTTTGTACGTAGTGTAGTTTTAAAGACACAAACCTTAGAGCTCCATCGACCCATTCAAAAGCTTGTTCTTCTCCTTGCAGTAGAGGAACAATGATTATAATAGTTATTTTTATTAGGATCAAAGAATTTGAGAGTATATTACATTTATTATAGATGTTATTTGTATCACCTGCATTTATAGATATGATTGATTTTGATAAACAAATAATTTGTTTATAGGGCCGAGAATGTAAATGCAGCATTTTATAGAAACCATTTGTGTATATAATTATCTAATAAGCTCTGTTTTTCAACTTGGTGATTAGGGTTAAATTGTATTGTAGATATTTTGTCCGTTTTACATGTAAACATTGTTCAGTCTTTTTTTTAATAGTTACTGCTATAATTTGTTTGTTAAGTGTAGAGTAGTTCTTGAAAAGATTGTTTATCCTGGTAGTTATCAGTGTTGGAATCACACTGTAACAATTATATGTTCTAGAAATAGGATCAAGGTTTTTTAATGACTGACAGAGTAGAAAAAGTCTTCAAAGTGTAAAGAACATTTCTTTGGAAATTCGTTTCGCTTGTATTGGATGTAGCTTAGAGTAACACAGATGTAAGTTTATTTCTTTACTGAAATTTGTATATATTCTATTTCATGTTTGTGGTGTTTTGTAGTGAAATCAAACTATTCAATTCTTTGTTTATTATGGAATTTCTTTTTATCAAATTTAGTAAGTTTGTACTTTGTTGTTTTCAGTTTCTTGAACCTCGTCACCCTGCACTACTAGCAAAGTACTCATCACTGGTTCTCTGGTCTTGGAGTACTGACCAACTACAGTATAAGCTTTTACAGTTATGGTCAACTTAAGTTGTAGTGCTTAGTGTTAAGTGATTTAAAGCTTTAAGGTGGTTTAAAGTGTCTTGTGATACCAACTTGAACTTTATATCAAATTTTTAATAAAGTGTGACGTGAGTAACAGTATCTGTGTCTATTCTCCATCTCATCCCTGTGGCTTTGAAGAAAACGGCAGCTACATATATATATATATATATATATATATATATATATATATATATATATATATATATATATATATATATATATATACATAAAATATATATATATATATATATATATATATATATATATATATATATATATGTGTGTGTGTGTGTGTGTGTGTGTGTGTGTGTGTGTGTGTGTGTGTGTGTGTGTGTGTGTGTGAATGTTAAATCACTTGGGGCATCAATTATTCCAAGGCAACACTTTTCTATACATGTATATATTCATTAAAGGCAATTGCTTTTGTGTCTTCAACGTGCTTTCAGCTGGAATCCAAGTATTTACATAGTATCCTCAGATTCTCTAGCGGAGGCCTTTGGTTAAACGAAAGGCGACTATTCCTTTACGTGAATATATAACACGGCATATTTTTGGCCTTTTGTGTTCTACTGTATTTGCAGCCCCAAAGAGGGGACCCAATGGCTACTACACCGAAACAGATGTCCACAGTGAGAGAGAAACAGAGCCTCCTTCCATAGTACTGAACTTCAAAATATCTCCAAGGACATCCTTAGATATGGGTAGCGGTTCCATATTGGATCTGTATACTCTATCTAGTATTTCGTTTTTATTTCCTAGACGAGGAATTTGTGAAAAAGCTCTTCAAATCAAGAAGAGCAATATTTCACGAAGTCTCTTTTTTTGTAATTAATCAATAAATTTCAGTGCTAATTTGAATTAGGCGCCAGGTATGTAGGAGATGAGGATCTAATTTAAGCCCTTCGTTAATTTAGTGGCAGGTGAGTTTCACACAACCATAGCAGTACCCAAGCCCATGATAGCCTATAATTTTGGGAAACCTTCACTGGCATTAGTTTGATAGGCCTCTCTCTCTCTCTCTCTCTCTCTCTCTCTCTCTCTCTCTCTCTCTCTCTCAGTGAGAGACCTGAATACCGATTACTGGCAGCTGGTGCAATGGAGCTTGAATAATTCACAACTGTGGAAAGTGTCTAAAAGAGAGAGAGAGAGAGAGAGAGAGAGAGAGAGAGAGAGAGAGAGAGAGAGAGAGAGAGAGAGAGAGAGAGAGAGAGAGAGAGATTGTAAATAAAAACAAAATAATTTTCTTTTATGATGGCCTGATAATTCATTGAATTGTAACGTTGTTTTTAAAAATTATCTCTTTAAAGAAAAACTTATAATTACTATCACCATTGCATCTTGTATAGTTGAAGAAGTCTCTCTCTCTCTCTCTCTCTCTCTCTCTCTCTCTCTCTCTCTCTCTCTCTCTCTCTCTCATTACTTTGATCCTGCTTTTGACAATATCGCCGTTTTCATAAGTAGTAGACATTGATTTCACCCTAAAAAATGCGTCGACTTATCCAAGATTATGTGAATTTTACGGTCTTGAATTTTGTCTCAATTCATACATAGTTTTGTTCTTTTTGCATCTTGCATAACATATTGTTCTGAATACTCAAATTGCATATATGTGTCTGTATAAGAAAATCACCCAGAAGTAAAAGGAATTGTCCAATGCTTCTTGCAATCAAAATTAAAATATACGGAAATACCCAGCGATTGTAAATGAAATAACAAAAATGAACAAAGAATTTCAGCTAAATTCCAAAGGGGCAATAAAAATGGAGTTATCGTTCATTACCGTGACACATCCTGGGGGTAAGACCAACGCCCACATAGAGCTGGGAAGGATTCGGAAGTGAGACTGTCCCACCTAGGGGAGAGAGAGAGAGAGAGAGAGAGAGAGGAGAGAGAGAGAGAGAGAGAGAGAGAGAGGTTTTTTATATATTTACTTTCCCAAGGGAAGGTATAGGTGTTTGAATTGATCAAGTTTGTTAGATATGTTTATTTTTTAAACAAAAGCAATGTCCGTCTAATAGTATGGTAATATATTTATGTTTATTTTTTAAACAAAAGCAATGTCCGTCTAATAGTATGGTAATATATTTTCTTTTAATAATTGAAATATATAGACTGGATTCCAAATGTGCTTTAGCATTTAATGAAAGTTGCCAAAGAGAAAAACTAGTTCCAAATAATATATATATATATATATATATATATATATATATATATATATATATATATATATATATAGATAGATAGATAGATAGATAGATAGATAGATAGATAGATAGATAGATAGATAGATAGATATATAGATATATATATATATATATATATATATATCCATATATCTATTTATAATCTCCTCCTACGCCTATTGACACAAAGGGCGTCGATTACATTTCGCCAGTCGTCATGTACTTCACGCTTCATAGTCCTCAGCCATGTCGAACTGGGTCTTCCAACTCTTCTAGTGCCTTGTGGAGCCCAGTAATAAGTTTGAAGAACTAATCTCTCTTGGGGAGTACGAAAGGCACCCCAAACTCACTATGATCTCATTCACATATGGCAAATGAATAATCCCTCTTATAGTCTCTTTTTTAATCCTGTCCTGCCGTTTAACTCCCAATAATCTTCTGAGGGTTTTGTCCTTAAATCTAAAAATTCTATTGGATATTGTTTCATTGCCGTACCACGACCTATAGTAACATCGATCTCACTAAACTGATATATAGCCTAATTTTTATATGTAATTTCAGACGATGATTTCTAAATTTTACTTAACCTAGCCATTGCTTGATTTACTTTT